>NW_011494611.1:1095052-1099507 GCF_000754665.1 Bison bison bison
TTATTTTTGCTTTTATTTCCAATATTCTGGGAGGTGGGTCATAGAGGATCCTGCTGTGATGTATGTCGGAGAGTGTTTTGCCTATGTTCTCCTCTAGGAGTTTTATAGTTTCTGGTCTTACGTTGAGATCTTTAATCCATTTTGAGTTTATTTTTGTGTATGGTGGTAGAAAGTGGTCTAGTTTCATTCTTTTACAAGTGGTTGACGAGTTTTCCCAGCACCACTTGTTAAAGAGATTGTCTTTAATCCATTGTATATTCTTGCCGCCTTTGTCAAAGATAAGGTGTCCATATGTGCGTGGATTTATCTCTGGGCTTTCTATTTTGTTCCATTGATCAATATTTCTGTCTTTGTGCCAGTACCATACTGTCTTGATAACTGTGGCTTTGTAACAGAGCCTGAAGTCAGGTAGGTTGATTCCTCCAGTTCCATTCTTCTTTCTCAAGATAGCTTTGGCTATTCGAGGTTTTTTGTAATTCCATACCAATTGTGAAATTATTTGTTCTAGCTCTGTGAAGAATACTGTTGGTAGCTTGATAGGGATTGCATGGAATCTATAAATTGCTTTGGGTAGTATACTCATTTTCACTATATTGATTTTACAATCCATGAACATACCACTGCACTCTTAGAGAAAGAAAAATATCATGTGATGTCACTCGTATGTAGAATCTAATTTAAAAAATGTTTAAAGATACAAGTGAACTTATTTACAAAACAGAAATAGACTCACAGGTATTGAAAACAGACTTATGGTTATCAAAAGGAAACCATGTGAGAGGGAATTGGGATAAATTAGGAGCTCGGAGGAACACACACATGCTACTATATATACAATAGATAACCAACAAGGATCTACTGTATAGCACGGCAAACTCTACTTAATATTCTGTGATAACCTACATGAGAAAATAATCTAAAAAAGAATAAACCTATGTATATGTATAAATGAATCATTTGCTGTACACCTGAGACTGACATATCATTGTAAATGAGCTCTACCCAATACAGTATTTTTAAAAAGCATCCAAAAAAATCCTAAACTCTTAATCATGATTCTTGGAGATCGAGAGAGTCAACTTACTCAGTAAGCAAGAGTTTTATAGGGGCTGGAGCTATATAGCACATGTTTTGGTTGAGAAGGCTAGGTAAACTCTGGTGATGTTTTAATATAGCGCTAATGTGTAGGTATACGTAAGCCATTCTGGAGAAAACCCAAAACTACAATTCAATGGGAAGATACCAGTAAGTCCTCTATTTCTGTTAAGTGTTCAACCATGAACTGTCTAGCTCTCTGACTTCAGTACTACACAAGGGAAGGTGTTAAAGAAGAAGAAAGAGTGGACAATGGGTTGGATCGCCTTAGTAAGTATCATAATAAAAGAAGTTATTTAATTCTTATTGTAATTTGCTGACAGCCATAGACTTTGGAGCTGCAAATTAGTAAACAAGAGTTTTCTATAGAAAACTGGCAAGTTCACACTCCTTGTCAATGAAGATACAAAGAATGTTGGGGGACATTTTCTCTCATAATTGCCCGTGAGTGCCCAACACCAAGTTTCTGTATCAGTGTTGAAGGAAACAGAGAGGCATGGTCTTAGAAGCCTTAGGAAAATTCTTCCTTTAAATCCCTATG
This sequence comes from Bison bison bison, assembly GCF_000754665.1. Lineage (NCBI taxonomy): Eukaryota > Metazoa > Chordata > Mammalia > Artiodactyla > Bovidae > Bison > Bison bison. The sequence goes on from NW_011494611.1 coordinate 1,096,689, forward strand.
GCATTGACAAGCAAAACAGAGAGATGCATTGACAGAGGAACTTCAAGCATTGAGGACAGATCAGAGGTGACATTATCCAGTGTCAAAGTTTCCCCATGAGTGTCATCCGAGCCTTTTCTTGAGGACTGCAGGGGTGCGCTGCTTCATGACACGTCTCATTATCTGCTGGACAGATCTAGTTCCTGTGGTGCCCAGGGTCTGTTAAACTGCAACTTTAGTTCTTTCCTAAAGGCATATCCTTCCTTCACAAAAATGACTCTTCGCATACTGGAGGACAGTTCTTGTACTTCACGGTGTCCTTTTCCCTCAAGGTTTCATAATGAACAGCTGAAGTCACCAATATTACAAGGATGTAGATTAAAAATAACTTTCATTTATGGAGTGCAGGAGACCCTGTTCCAGATGTGCTCAATAAAATAACTCTGCCTGGTGTTCTATTCAATTCTAATTGCAACTCAGAAAGGGAAGTTATGATTATCTCCATACTATAGGATGAGTACGTTGTGTTTCAACGAGATATTAAGAAATTTTTCTGGTTGTTCAGTGAGTAAATGATGGTACTAGAATTTGAATTCAGATAGGTCTGATTCTGTTCATACTGCTCATGGGGTTCTCAAGGCAAGAATACTGAAGTGGTCTGCCATTCCCTTCTCCAGTGGACCACATTCTGTCAGATCTCTCCACCATGACCCGCCCATCTTAGATTGCCCCACGGGCATGGCTTAGTTTCATTGAGTTAGACAAGGCTGTGGTCCTAGTGTGATTAGATTGACTAGATTTTATGAACAGTATGAAAAGGCAAAATGATAGGATACTGAAAGAGAAACTCCCCAGGTCAGTAGGGGCCCAATATGCTACTGGAGATCAGTGGAGAAATAACTCCAGAAAAAATGAAGGGATGGAGCCAAAGCAAAAACAATACCCAGCTGTGGATGTGACTGGTGATAGAAGCAAGGTCTGATGCTGTAAAGAGCAATATTGCATAGGAACCTGGAATGTTAGGTCCATGAATCAAGGCAAATTGGAAGTGGTCAAACAAGAGATGGCAAGAGTGAATATCGACGTTCTAGAAATCAGGGAACTGAAATGGACTGGAATGGGTGAATTTAACTCATATGACCATTATATCTACTACTGAGGGCAGGAATCCCTCAGAAGAAATGGAGTAGTCATCATGGTCAACAAAAGAGTCAGAAATGCAGTACTTGGATGCAGTCTCAAAAATGACAGAATGATCTCTGTTGGTTTCCAAGGCAAACAATTCAATATCACAGTAATCCAAGTCTATGCCCCAATCAGTAACGCTGAAGAAGCTGAAGTTGAGCGGTTCTATGAAGACCTACAAGACCTTTTAGAACTAACACCCAAAAAGATGTCCTTTTCATTATAGGGGACTGGAATGCAAAAGTAGGAAGTCAAGAAACACCTGGAGTAAAAGGCAAATTTGGCCTTGGAATACGGAGCGAAGCAGGGCAAAGACTAATAGAGTTTTGCCAAGAAAATGCACTGGTCATAACAAACACCCTCTTCCAACAACACAAGAGAAGACTCTATACATGGACATCACCAGATGGTCAACACCGAAATCAGATTGATTATATTCTTTGTGGTCAAAGATGGAGAAGCTCTATACAGGGAGCAAAAACAAGACCAGGGGCTGACTGTGGCTCAGATCATGAACTCCTTATTGTCAAATTCAGACTTAAATTGAAGAAAGTAGGGAAAACCACTAGACCATTCAGGTATGACCTAAATCAAATCCCTTATGATTATACAGTGGAAGTGAGAAATAGATTTAAGGGCCTAGATCTGATAGATAGAATGCCTGATAAACTATGGAATGAGGTTCGTGACATTGTACAGGAGATAGGGATCAAGACCACCCCCTTGGAAAAGAAATGCAAAAAGCAAAATGGCTGTCTGGGCAGGCCTTACAAATAGCTGTGAAAAGAAGAGAAGTCAAAAGCAAAGGAGAAAAGGAAAGATATAAGCATCTGAATGTAGAGTTCCAAAGAATAGCAAGAAGAGATAAGAAAGTCTTCCTCAGCGACCAATGCAAAGAAATAGAGGAAAACAACAGAATGGGAAAGACTAGAGATCTCTTCAAGAAAATTAGAGATGCCAAGGGAACATTTGATGCAAAGATGGGCTCGATAAAGGACAGAAATGGTATGGACCTAACAGAAGCAGAAGATATTAAGAAGAGATGGCAAGAATACACAGAAGAACTGTACAAAAAAGATCTTCACGACCCAGATAATAACAATGGTGTGATCACTGACCTAGAGCCAGACATCCTGGAATGTGAAGTCAAGTGGGCCTTAGAAAGCATCACTACGAACATAGCTAGTGGAGGTGATGGAATTCCAGTTGAGCTATTCCAAATCCTGAAAGATGATGCTGTGAAAATGTTGCCCTCAATACGCCAGCAAATCTGGAAAACTCAGCAGTGGCCACAGGACTGGAAAAGGGCAGTTTTCATTCCAATTCCAAAGAAAGGCAATGCCAAAGAATGCTCAAACTACCACACAATTGCACTCATCTCACACACTAGTAAAGTAATGCTCAAAATTCTCCAAGCCAGGCTTCAGCAATATGTGAACCATGAACTTCCTGATGTTCAAACTGGTTTTAGAAAAGGCAGAGGAACCAGAGATCAAATTGCCAACATCCGCTGGATCATCGAAAAAGCAAGAGAGTTCCAGAAAAACATCTATTTCTGCTTTATTGACTATGCCAAAGCCTTTGACTGTGTGGATCACAATAAACTGTGGAAAATTCTCCAAGAGATGGGAATACCAGACCACCTGACCTGCCTT
>NW_011494611.1:1099607-1133029 GCF_000754665.1 Bison bison bison
AAGCCTCTTGATGAAGGTGAAAGTGGAGAGTGAAAAAGTTGGCTTAAAGCTCAACATTCAGAAAACGAAGATCATGGCATCCGGTCCCATCACTTCATGGGAAATAGATGGGGAAACAGTGGAAACAGTGTCAGACTTTATTTTTCTGGGCTCCAAAATCACTGCAGATGGTGACTGCAGCCATGAAAATAAAAGAGGCTTACTCCTTGGAAGGAAAGTTATGACCAACCTAGATAGCATATTCAAAAGCAGAGACATTCCTTTGCCAACAAAGGTCCGTCTAGTCAAGGCTATGGTTTTTCCTGTGGTCATGTATGGATGTGAGAGTTGGACTGTGAAGAAAGCTGAATGCTGAAGAATTGATGCTTTTGAACTGTGGTATTGGAGAAGACTCTTGAGAGTCCCTTGGGGTGCAACGATATCCAACCAGTCCATTCTGAAGGAGATCAGCCCTGGGATGTCTTTGGAAGGAATGATGCTAAAGCTGAAACTCCAATACTTTGGCCACCTCATGCGAAGAGTTGACTCATTGGAAAAGACTCTGATGCTGGGAGGGATTGGGGGCAGGAGGAGAAGGGGTCGACAGAGGATGAGATGGCTGGATGGCATCACTGACTCGATGGACGTGAGTCTGAGTGAACTCCAGGAGTTGGTGATGGATAGGGAGGCCTGGCGTGCTGCGATTCATGGGGTTGCAAAGAGTCAGACACGACTGAGCGACTGAACTGAACTGAGGTCTGATTCTAGAGAGCAAGAGTTTTCTTATATAACAGACTCTCTTAAGCTTTACCCACTTTGACCCTTTTCACTTTTCATTTGCCCCCTTTATGCACAAATACTTTACAAGCATAAAGAAGGAAGTTCAATTATGGGGGAAAATCTGCTTATTCTTCAGAGAGTTTTATATTACACTTATTTTGAGTCATTTTCTAGGGAAAGTTATCGTGAGATGTAATATCTGACATACTTCTTTCATAACCAATAACACTTTTAAGAACATTATTTCATGGAGATGTTAAGAAAATAAATATGAAAGTAATCTGGGTACATCAAGCTAAAACTATCCCCTTTAATTTTCAGCTAGTGAGAGCAGAGGTAAGATATACTGTTTTTTTGAAGGCCATTCTGGCAACAGGCATCCAAAGCTTTAACTTGCTGCATACACTTGAATAGAAGAATACATTCATTCTTTCATCTATACAGTCAATTCATGTTTATTATTGAACATCTAGGAAGGCTGGTATTTCTAGTTTTTTGGAGCACAGTGATGAAGTATTTATGAAACTAAAAATTCTAGTGTAGGATGATAGGAAAGTACATTTATACTATGATAAGAGGACTTATGCTGTGGTGAAAATAAAGCAGGGCGTTGACAGGGTGAGTCTGGAAGTGCGGGAGGAAAGAGAGTGATGGGTGGTAAACTATTTTGGAGTGAATTAATGGAGAGGCTCCTAGAAAGATCTGGATGAAGAGTTTCTGAAAGAGAAAAGAGTCTTGAGGCAGGAATGTTGCATTCAGGGAATGGTGGGAGGGCCAGTTAAGCTGGAGAGGACTGTGTCTGTGGGGACAGGGTAGCAAGGAGCAGCTGGAGACACAGGTAGGACCCTGTAGAAACAGGTAAGACAGAGACCTTGAGAACGTTGAAGCTTTGAAAGCCATGATAGGGACTTGATCCCAAGTGCTCTAGGTGTAGGAGATTAACATGATCTGCCTTTACATTTATAAGATGTCTTATTCTGTGGGGAAAAATCTAAATTGCTCAAAGTAGAAACTGGGAAACCAAGTATCAAACTATAGCAGTAAAGAGGAAAAAAGATAGACTAGGGTGATGGACAAGAAGGGATGTTCTGGGGAGACGGACTAGGGAGAGACAGATGAGGGTGCTGGATTGTGGGGGGCATGGACTCGGGGAAGATGGACTAGGATGATGGATTAGGGGGCAGGGGGACTGGGGGGATGAATTAGGGGGAGATCCTCTGGAATGATGGACTAAGGAGGAGATAGACCAGGTTGATGGAACGGAGGGGAATAAAATTGAGGGGGATGGACTAGGGGAGATGTTCTAGGGTAATGGACCAAGGAGGGACAGACTAGGGTGATGGATCTGGGGGCAGGTCAGCTAGAGCGATGCACTAGGGGGAGCTGTTCTAGACTGGTGGACTAGGGAGAGCTGTTCTAGGGAGACGGACCAGGGGCAGACAGACTAGGCTGGTGGATTAGGGGCAGGTGAACCACAGTGGTTCACTAAGGGGTCTGTTCTAGGGTCATGGATTAGGGGGAAGGGGACAAGCTGTACGGGGGCATGGAGTGAAATAGTACAGGTGGAATTGATGAGCAGTTCTGGGATTTGGGATACATTTGATGTCAGAGCTGGCATAACTTGCCAGATGACCTACCGCAGAGGTCTGTGGCACTAATTTCACTTCTGGAAATTTATTCTAAGGTAATAATCATGGATCTCCACAAAGATACCATTATAAGAGCGTTCATGATTGGCAATGGCAAAATGTTAGAAATAACTTGTACGTCTCAAACTTCTGACCTAGTTAAAAAAAATTATGGAAAGTCCTGGAATGATACAAATCAATAATTAGCAGATATCTTGTCTTGGATAGTGGGACTTTTCAGTCATTATTTTTCTTTCATGTTTGTTTGTATTTTTAAATGTTTAAAATGAGACTGCTTTATTTTGTACAACAACAACCAAAAAAAACCCTCAAAGTTATGTTTCAAAAGTAAACTTGTCCTTATTTGACTGCATTTCCACACAGCAGGGTCCAATGATTTGCCATCTAAAATGTATCCCAAGAACTCAGTTCAGTTGGACATCCTCTGAGGATTTCACAAATACTCATGATAGATTTACTATGTAGCAATATGAGCCCAAGCTGAGATTGACACTGGGATTCATACATGTCTGGAGAGCTGGCTGGGTGCATGTTTATTTATATGTGTAGTTTGCACTCGTTAGAGGGGGTGGAATGGGGAAGGCTGCAGGGAAAGAGGAATGGTGAGAACAACTCGGTGCCTATGATGTGTCTGGCATGGTCCAGGGACTAAAATTGAAGGAGCTATTTATTCAAGGATTTTGGGAGGCACAAAAGTACAAAGAGGGCATCCGCAGTGCCCAGGAGATGAAACATGGCACAGAATGGGTGCAAATATGCTCTTCCTCACTCTGGGGGAGATCATAGTTAAATCTGGGCATTTTAAAGATGCCTGAAAATGCAGAGCATCTGGACGTTCCAGCCCCAGGACCACGCTCGTACAACAGAACCCTTGGAAGTGCTGAGTCCCTTTCCAAGTGGACTTATCAATTTCCAACATAAAAGAGGGGGTGCTGGGAAATTACAGGAAGGCATGGTGACACTTTACTGACAAAGGTCTGTCTAGTCAAAGCTAGTAGTCATGTATAGATGTGAGAGTTGGGCCAAAAGAATGCTGAATGCCAAAGAATTGATGCTTTTGAACTGTGGTGTTGGAGAAGTCTCTTGAGAGTCTCTTGGACTGCAAGGAGATCCAAGCAGCCCATCCTAAAGGAAATCAGTCCTGAATATTCACTGGAAGGACTGATGCTGAAGCTGAAGCGCCAATACTTTGGCCACTTGAGGCAAAGAGCCAGCTCATTGGAAAAGACCCTGATGCTGGGAAAGACGGAAGGCAGAAGGAAAAGGGGATGACAGAGGATGAGATATTTGGATGGCATCTCTGACTCGATGGACATGAATTTCAGCAAGCTCTGGGAGTTGGTGATTGACAGGGAAGCCTGGTGTGCTGCAGCCCATAGGGTCGCAAAGAATCTGACATGACTGAGTGACTGAACTGAACGGAGGGATTAATGTGACCCTGTTTATTTACAAAGGATAGTGTAATGTGGGGGGAACTGAGGTCACCATAGAGTACAGTCTCAGCCCCCAAATGCTGGAGATGGAGAGGGCACTGGAGGTTTTCCAATATCTTCATCTCGCTCCACAACCACCCAGAGAGACATTTGCACTCCCTGAATACCCCTGATGGGACCCACTGACTCTTTTCGGTGGTGATATTGTTTTGTTTCTGTGTGGTTGCTCAGTCATGTCCGACTCTTCACAACCCCATGGACTGTAGCCCACCAGGCTCCTCTGCCCATGGGATTTCCTGGGCAAGAATTCTGGAGTGGGTTGCCATTTCTTTCTCCAGGGGATCTTCCTGACCCAGGAATTGAACCCTCATCTCCCACTTGGCAGGTGGATTCTTTACCACTGAGCCACCAGGGAAGCCCACTTTTCTGGTGTATCAAGATAAATTTCTCTCTCTTCTCTCCTAGTCATGTTGTTTGGAAATATGGACAGGGCTATCATGGCTGAGAAGGTGAGTGTTAGTGGGAGCCAAAATCTAAGTGGGTTTCCCTGGTGGCTCAGTGGGAAAGAATCCGTCTGCAATGTGGGAGACCCGGGTTTGATCCCCAGGTTAGGAAGATCCCCTGGAGAAGGGAAGGGCAACCCACTCCAGTATTCTTGCCAGGAGAATTCATGGACTCTATAGTCCATGGGGTAGTAAAGAGTTGGACATGACTGAGCAACTTTAATACACACACAAAATCCAGTCTGCACTCTGCTCTCCAAGTTGTGTGTCTGGGATTGGTGAAATGAGGTAGGTTTTTAACTTGCGGAAAGAAAGCACACATAAATTCAAAAAATTAATTTGCCCTAAAGAATGCTTTATTCTTTCTTTTAAAAATTATTACTCAAAGCAATCATGCGTGCTAAAGGCAGTGCCAATCGAGGGCCAGGTTCAACGACAGCCCTCAGCTTTGTCTTTAGCACTTCTAGAATGTTGCCAAACAATTTCAGCCCTGACAGTTCTTGAAGCAGTCTCGGTGCTGCCACATGGCCATCTTTTAATTCCATAGAATCTATCCTTGTGGCAAGTCCTTCCAGCTCTAAGTATTTGACATTATCATTCAACTCCTCTACACATTCTAAGATATGTTAACAATTGCCCAACACAATTCTTATCCCTATTCAAAAAAGCCTTCTTTTGTCCCTCCAATAGTGCATGGCCCAGGGTGTACCCAGTATGTATTTACAGCCTCATTTCTCTCCAGAAATCCCAAATCCTTATTCTACATCTCTTTGGCAGATATTCACACTCAAAGACATACATGACTGCTTACACCTTTTGCTTGCTTCTCCATCTATGTCTGGTCTCCAATTATTTCTTGAGCTTTTGTTTTTTCTTCCTTCAACTTGATGATAAACTCCTTGATGGTGATTCTGGGTACACAGAAGTCATGCAATAACTGTGTGCTGATTGATTTAATTCCTTTGTTCCTCTGTGCCCACGGTCCACTCTCTGCCTCTCCCTCTCCTGGTCACCTGGTTAAATCGGCTTTTGATAAATACTTACTGAATGAAATAATGAACCAGCACTAACTAAATATAAGGTGTTATTGTAATAATTGGCTGGGTCAGACAGATACTTGGATTCCATGCGGAATGCTGTGGCAGCACTGGAATGCCACTGGATATATGGAGGTCTGGCAGAGAGCAAACTGTGGTTGGATTTGGGCACAAGAGGGTGAGGGTGGGAGTGGGAAAAACTGAGCAGGAGTCATTATGTCTGGGATGAAGTGGAAGGTCTGAGCAGGGAAGAAAGCAGCCCCAGAGCAGACTGGCCCTTAGTGTTACAAATGCAGGTGTACAAATCAACGAGAGCTGCCACAACAACAACAACGACGCAATCATACTGTGAAAAGGAAACTGTCCCACGGTTTGATGTTAGTTTAATGATTTTCTCAGGTTCCCGAATAGCCATCCCAGATATGGAACCTAAAACACATTTTGGAAAAGAAAAGTCATAAAGCGTATTAAGTTTTGAATAATGCTATGCGTACTGGAGAAGTTGAGTAAGGTTGCGGTGATGACTACAAATTGTTTGAAAATGTATCAGGAGCCAGATGGACTGACAGAGGGGGAGGTCTGCAGACGGCTAGATACGTACGTGATAAGGCAAGTATAGTAAAACGCTTGTTGCAGAATCTAGATGGTAGCTCTGTGTGTATATGTTGACTGTAAACTATTTCAGTGTTTCTATGTGTAAACATGTTGGTGAAAATACACTGTAGAGCAATTGTCTCAGTTTCTTTGAAAAGAAGCATGTTGGATCCTGCAATGACAGAAGCAAAATGTAGTTCACTAGGTAGACTTTTCCAGAGTGGTAATAATAAATCTCCAAATTTATAAAGGGTTTTAGAGTCTACCTAATACAAAATATGATGACTGAAAGAAAAGACTGTGGAGCCAGACCGGCTGCTTTCTGATTGCTAGCTGTGGACAAGCCATTTAAATCCTGTGTCCCTTGGTCCTTCCGTTTGTAAAAGCTGTATAAGTCTTCCCAGAGATACTGTAATGTTCAAATAAAGCAGTGAATTAAAATTGCTTAGGAAGGAAACTAGTAAGCTCTGTATTAACACTAGTTATAATAATAATGTTGTTGTTGTTGTTATTACATTGTTCCATTGGCTTTCTGAATAGGAATAATCAATTTGCTTTACAGCAGAGGAAACTGAGGTTTACAGAGAGGTATTTCGTCTAAGACCATGGAGATTAGTCAGAGGTGATACTGGCATGAAACTCAAGTCTTCTTTTTCTCTTTTGAAATATGTTTCCCCTTGTTTCCCAACTGTCATTCAGATTTTCAGTCATCTCTAAGGTGGAAGAAGAAAGCTCTGGGCCCAGCAGAGTGCTTGGTACATGGTAGGTACTTAAAAAAGCAAGTGAATGATAAACGCATTAATAGCACTCGCTGTGTCTGCTCCCCGGTAAAGCGCTACACATTATCTCAAAGCATCATCATAAAAGCTCTGAGTTTAGCTTCACTGCCTTTACTTTCCAGATGAGAAAAGAGAATTTAGGAAGCGTATCTTGCCCAAGATCCCACAACTAGCACGTCTGAGCCACAGATCCATCTGGTTCCAAAGTCCCATGCCTTTTAAACAACACTGCAACACTTTCTTGAATGAAGGGAAGGCTGCTTCAAAGCTGCGCCGAATGGTAGAAATTAAGAGACATGAGCCATTCTACCCTGAATCCACAGAGCTCCCCCTGGGTCCTTCTCATCATAGATGCATTGTATTACTAGCAAATGTGAATGTTTTGATGAATTAGGCAAACACTCCAAGTGCCTGTACATTGCAACATCTTCCCTTCAAAGGCCAGGGAATGTAGACTGTACGTTCTTTGCCCAGCTTGTCTGAATGCGTCAACGCTGTCTGGGAGGCACAGAGGTGGACGCTTTCCTAGCAGGGCTGAGGCCCCCTCTTGCATATCCAGCTCCTGTATTTGTAACATTGCCATGTGCTGTACCACTGGGCCAAGGAATGAAGGGGCCCAGGGTCCCAGCCACCTCTGATTATGCAAGCCAAGAAAAATTTGCAAATCGCATGAGAAAAGGAGGCAGTCCCCAAACATCTTTATTTGTTCATTTCTGTGCCCTGACACTTTGATTGCAGTCTTGCACTTAGAAATTTCAAGATAAGTATCAGCAGCTGGACACTGGGTAAATCAGAGACACAGACTCTGTGTAAATATTGGAGTTTCGAAAGCACAACATGATGTCCAATGGCTTGGAGCACCAAACCCAGTGCGAAGGGAGGGGGAGTGATGCTCTGGCTTTGGCAAAGTCAACCTTCTGAGAAACTTGTGGACATGTCTGTACATGCCTGAACTTGCCTGACAAAGCCAAGCAGAGATTTCAGAGTCTGCCAGATCCAGATACGAGTGGCCTGTTGCTCGGAACCAAAAAGGAACAGTCAGAGGAAATGAAGGATTAGGATGAAGAAACAAAAGATTAGAGGGCTGAAATCTGTTAACAGAACAGAGGGTGCAGGCTGGGTAGTCATGTTAATGCTAGTAAGCTGAACAGCCATCTATTGAGTGGCTACCATTGACAAGATCCAGGGCCGGACTTTTCACATCCATTCACACAATTAGCTCTACCAATCATTTGGAATTTGGACTGAATTGCCCCCATTTTATATATATTAAAAAAAAAATAAAGAAGAAGAAGAAACTGAGATTAAGTGGTTGGAGAACTGTATCAAGGTCAGAAATCAGCAAGTAAAAGGAAAAGAAGGTTACAGCCCATGCTGGTCAGACCCAGACTCACCGTGTGTTACATCTTGAGATGCCCCCATGACTGCTTCACATGGATTTAAACAAAGAAGGAACCCAGGATCTAAACTCCCCCAGAGGTAGAATAAAGAATAACCATTCTACTTGATTCTAAAATTTTCAAAGCGGTTATATAATCTATTAGATGCAGAAGAGATCAAAGTACCCAAAAGGGTTTTGCCTCAAGGACAATATATTTCATATACTAGATATACATTTTAGCTAGTAAATATTCATATTTTCCCCCTCTCCTGAGATAAGCAATGAGAAGGGGAATTCTATTTGAGAGGAGAGAAGAAAAAAAGAGAAACAGAGAGAAACTGTCTCTTCAGGGGTTGAAATAATGGGTGGTACTAATCTCTCAGCATTCTATAAGCAGAGATTAAAGAGTTTTGCTGGTAAAATCTGTCAGGAAGATGGACCGGAAAAGCATGGCCAACACTGGGTATCAGAGCAATCTGATCAGCTGAGTAAGAGGGTAGATACATTGATGAGTGAAGTTCGAAGAACAAGGAAAGCTAGGTGACATGCTGTAGCTACACTGAGAAGCTTAGCACATTATTTAAGATACTCTGATTGCAAGTAACAGAATTCAACTCAAGGTAGCATAAGCAAAAAAAAAAAAAAGTGAGAATTAGTGAAAACACACAGGATTTCTCTTGCAATAGCCTGTGTAAAATACAATGGGAGAAAAATGTAAGCTGCCTGGGAGAATAGGGAGAAATTATACTAGAGAGGATGACAGAATTCCAAATCCTGAAGTTCTCTGTAGACCCCAGGAAGGCACTCAGATTCAATTCTAAAGGCAACAAGGAGCCAGAAAGGAGGTAACATGACCAAGAAGCATGTAAATGGGATGGCCAGATAAAAAGGTCATTTGATTTGCTGGAGGGGTTAAATAAAGGAACGTGTCAAGGGTGACTGTTGGTTTTCTTGGCTGTGTCTGTAGTAGTAACAGAGATGAGGTGGGAGAAAATGGTTAACGATGCATTTAGTTGGGATAGATTGGGTTTGAGATGTCTATAGGCCTTCCAAAACATATTGATAGAAAGTTAGAGGCATGGGGGTGCTATAATACTCAGTACAAGTATCGGAGTTGGGGTTAAGAATGTGAAGCTGCCAGCATGGTGATGCTAGTGAAACCATAGCAATGGCTCAGGACATCTGAGGAAGTGATGGAAGATGTGAGAGCAGGAAGGAGAATCCAATACAGAACTCTAAAAAAGAAACAAATAGTAATGGGTCAGGTATATTAAGAAGAATGCCTTCAAAGTTCCTTAGAGAAGCCAGAGAGATACTAGGAAATTATAAAAAGGAGTACTTCCAGAATGGCAAGGCAGAGACCTCTGAAAATCCACTCCTACATCCAAGCAAGGAGAACGCTGAAACAATTGTCAAAACCAACCTTTGCAGAATGCTAGATATTAACCAAAAGCTTGCAATAATCTGAAGAGTTTTTGTTGAAGGAAAGCAGCTGAACCTCAGTAACAACAGTAAGCAACTTTGTGGCATTTTAACGTGCCATATAGCTATCTTTTTCCTTCCCAAACCATAGCCATGAAAACCAACAGACTCATAATCAAGGTGGCTGTGAAATGCACAATCTAGAAAAGTCAGAGTTTAGGAATCTCCCAAAAGCCCCATTCTCAGAGAATTAATACTATTTGATTTGTTTGGAAGCTCCCTGGAATACCCATTCACAGGGCTTGTCTTTATGTGACCTGACCTAAAGACAGCCGACTCATTGGAAAAGACCCTGATGCTGGGAAAGGCTGAAAGCAAAAGGAGAAGAGGGTGGCAGAGGATGAGCAACTCAATGGACATGAATCTGAGCAAACTCTGGGGGACAGTGAAGGAGAGGGAAGCCTGGGGTGCTGCAGTCCACGGGGTCACAAGAGACACGACTTAGTGACTGAACAACAAAAGGCTCCAGAAATATAGGTTGTTTTAATTTCTAAAAAACCAATCAAGATAACATACCATACTAATAAAGGACAAAAACCATGTTATCATTTCAGTACAAACTTTAAAATGACTGGACAAAATTCGATACTCTTTCATCATAAAACAACTCAAAAACTATAGATAGAAAGAAACTTTTCAACATTAAAATGCATTTCAGAAAAATCCATGGCTAATACCATGCTTAATAGTGAAATACTGAAATCTTAGGATCAGAAACAAGGACGCTCCTTCTCACTATTTCTATCTGTTGCTCTAGGTCCTAATTAGGTCAGTTGGTCAAAAAAGGAAAAAAAAGTCATCCAAACTAGAAAGAATAAAATGAAACTATCTCTATTTGTGGATGACATGATTATTTATATAGAAAATTCTAAGGAATCCTGGAGAAGGAAATGGCGACCCACGCCAGTGTTCTTGCCTGGAGAATCACGTGGACAGAGGAGCCTGGTGGGTTACAGTCCATGGGGTTGCAAAGAGTCAGACCCGACTGAGTGACTAACACACACACACACACAAGGAATCCACAAACAAGTATTAAAACTAATAAGTAAGTTCAGCAAAGATCCTACAGGATACAGGATCAATATGCAAAAAAATCAATTGTATTCTATACACTAACAATCAACATTTCAAAAAGAAAATTAAGAAAATAATTTCATTTATTATAGTAATTGAATGCCTGGAAATAAATCCTTATATTTGCAGTTAATTAATTGTTGATAAGATTGCTCAGACAAACCACAAGAAAAGAACAGTCTTTTCAACAAATAGTGCTGTGACAACTGGATATACACAAGGAGAAGAAAGAAGTTGGACCCCTCACAATATGAAAAAATTAACTCAACTGGATCATAGACTTGAATATCAGAAAGTAAACTAGAGAATTCTTAAAAGTAAACATAGTATTAAATATTTATACCTTAGAATTAAACAAACCTTTCTTAGATATGACACCAAAAGTATACATGAAAAGAGAATAACTAGATAAACTGGACTTTATCTAGTTTAAAACCTTTTTGCTTCAAGGGAATCATCAAGAAAATGAAAAGACAATCCACATAATAGGAGAAAATATTTTAAAATTATTTTTATGATAAAGGACTTACATCCAAAATAAATAAAAATTTATTACAACTCAATAGTAAAAAGACAGATAACATAACTTACAGGCAAAATATCTGAATGCACATTTATCTCTTAGGAATATACCCAAGAAAAATGAAAATATATTCCCACATAAAAACTTGTACACAAATATTCACAGCATAATTATACATAGCAGCCAAAAAAGTAGCCAAAACAAATATCCATCAACAGATAAATGAATAAGCAAAATGTGGTATATCCATATAACAGAACATTATTTAGCCACAAAAGAATGATATACTGAAATGCTACAGCATGAATTAGCCTTGAAAGTATTATTTTATGTAGAAGGAGCCAGTAACCAAATATCACATTGAATAGTTACACTTACTTAAAATATCCAGAATAGACCAAAAAAAAAAAGTAAAATAAAGTAGCTTAGTGGTTGACTGGGACTGGGTAGGGGAAGGGAATTAGAAATGACTGCTACAGGATATGAAATTTCTTTGAAGTGATGTAAATGTTCAGTAATTAGATAGTGGCTGCTGCTGCTGCTGCTGCTAAGTCGCTTCAGTCGTGTCCGACTCTGTGTGACCCCATAAACGGCAGCCCACCAGGCTCCCCCATCCCTGGGATTCTCCAGGCAAGAACACTGGAGTAGGTTGCCATTTCCTTCTCCAATGTATGAAAGTGAAAAATGAAAGTAAAGTCTCTCAGTTGTGTTTGACTCTTTGCGACCCCATGGACTGCAGCCCACCAGGCTTCTCGTCTATGGGATTTTCCAGGCAAGAGTATTGGAGTGGGGTGCCATTGCCTTCTCCGAGATAGTGGCTACTGTTACATAACTCTGCAAATATATTTAAAAAACACTGAATTGTACTTTTAAAAGGTAAATTTTATGATGCAGGAGTTGTATCAGAATAGAGCTATTACAGAAAGAGAAGAGGATGTCAGGAGACACGGTGACAGCAATATCATAAGCTGTGAATGACCATTTATATGAGGAATGAGAAACATTTACGGGATTCATCAGCAGTGAAGTTGTTGATGAACTGGATAATTAGATAGTGGAGAGGTGGGGCAAAGCAAGTTTGATTCATCAGCCAGTATTCGTGAATTGCAAATTACACATTGGCATGTCATTCAGATGAGAAATGAATGACGGGAAGGAAGGTAGATGGTATAATGTGTAGAATTGAAAATGGAGGAAGAGAAAGGGAGAGATTAGAAGTATAGACAACTTTTATAGAAGTTTGGTTGCAAAGAAAAGAAAAAAATATGTTAGTATTTGAAAAGAGACCTAGATTTAGTCTTCTTTGTAACTTGTTAATCTGAGAGAAATTTAAATATCTTAACATGAGTGAACTGAACTCTACTGCTGATGGGAGCAGTTCATGGGAGCAAGAGGGCTGAGGTTGCTGACACATAATAGGGAGGTGATTGCTCAAAGTTCTGGAGTTCACCAGAACTCTGATGAAGGAATTATCTTTAGATAGTAAGGGAGAGACATAAATGAATGTTTTGTGTGATAGGAGGAACAGAGGATGAATAGGCAGCTTATCTTGAAGACTTGTATGAGAATGTGGAAGGAATTCCCCAGTGCTGGCTCCTATTATAAAGGGGGGTTTATCTGTGGAGAGCAAAGAAAGAATTGATGGAACTTCCAGACCCAAAAGGAGGTGGTGAGACAGTTGCAAAGGAGAGAGCCTGAGAGGAGCAGTGCGAATTGGAAACATGAAAGAATGCTTTCAGTGTCGAGGGCTCAAGGGGAGTTTGGGACTATAAATTTATTGTAGCTTCAACCCTCAGCACTGGGCAATCATTCCTTCTTCCGGGGTTTAGCAGTCGTATTCAGAGGCAACGCTAATAAGGAAGATCTCTGGATGTGTGCAGGAGAGTTTTCCCAGAGAGGCCAGTGAATGTTCCATGGTGAAGGAAATGAAAATTAGTTAATGGACAAAGGAATCCTTTAAAGTGGGCATCAAGAATCAAAGCTATGGGGAGGAAGTAAAGCCTGGGCATGACTGATAGGGAGAAAGGAGAGGGGTCAAAGAACTGGAGGGGTTTCCTCTCCCTTTCCTGGTCTGTTTTTATCTCCCCTTACCCCTCTTCCCACCAGCCTTCTCCTTCTACATCTCCTTCTTAAAGAGATGCTTGTTTAAAATTGGTTTTCAGCTCAGTTGGTTATGCTCTTGATGGATGAGTTCATCAGTTCTTGGAGAACTCAATGTACTGGCAATTGGATGAGACGTAGGTCAATTTAGGATACTACATGGTCAGCTCAATGGCTAAGCGTGAACAGAGGAGTTCTTATTAGATTTTCACAACAACTCTGTCCTATAAGTGAGGCAAAGAGAAGAATCTACTCTGGTGTCCCAGGAGAAATGTGAGGGAAGTTCCAAGTACAGGGTTGGAATCCAAGCCTGTCTTGTCTGGCTCTTCTCCATTCTATGTTGACAGATAATTTAATTTGTAAATGAGAATACATACATTCAATGCAGTAAAGAGCATCCTACTTATTTGGAAGAGTGACATTTAATCTTAGAAAATCCTTAAAATCATAATCCATCACACACTTTAAATACAATTATTACTTTATTCATGTAGTTCTTCCTTGGCTTTCTAAGTTATCTTTTCAATATGTTCAGCCATTGCCCACCCCTCTCCCTGCAAGCATTTTCTTTAAATTATAGCCCAAACATAAGTTAGGCAACATATGATATGAGAAGGGTCACTACTTTCATGGGCCTTGAAATCCAACTGAGAATACAAAATATGTCTGTATATATGCATATTTCAGTGTATAACATATGCTATGCTGGAAAGAGTTAATTATTTATGTTAACTTTTAATTATTTTTCATGTGATGACACAGTTTTCCAGGCAAACTCATTTGAACATCTGTTCCTTCTAGTAAGTTAGAAATCAACACAGTTTCATTTAACATTATCATATCCAGACAACATTTAAATAAAATTTTTTACTCGTCTCTGAAAATTTGATGGCAGGAATTGTGTCATCTGGGTCTCTCCAAACTTAGTGTTGGTACTTAACAAACATTTGCTGGTTTTAACTGAAATGCTGAGCCAAAACAAATAATCAGTCTTAGCACAAATGCATATCTATATTGGCTTCATATAAATACCTGCAAATTTTTTAGTGTTGAGACACAGAAATCTTCACCAACTAATAACTTTGTGATTCTAAGAAAGTCATGGAATCCCTGGATACCAGTTTGTTTACTCGTTAAATGGGGATACTATTTTATTATCATCTAATATCAGGTCTCCCACATGTAGGCAGATGCTTTACTGTCTGAGCCACTGGGGAAGTCAAGGATAAGTTAAAATTATCAAAGATAAGTGAAAATTCTATGAGTTCTGATAAATGTGCAAGAGATGTAAGAGGTTATGGACAGCGTCATTTCCCCAGCATAAAGCATTATTCTATAGCCGTAGGCCTGTTATGATCTTTTACAAGTTGTTATTTTATAGTGAAACCCAGAAAATACTCAAAGAGAATGAACACACACGCATAGGCATATACACATATTGCTGTTGTTTAGTCATGAAGTCGTGTCCGACTCTGTTGTGACCTTGTGGACTGCAGCGCACCCGGCTTCTCTGTCCACGGGATTTCCCAGGCAAGTGGGGGCTTTCCTGTGGCTCAGACGGTAAAGGATCTGCTTGCAACGAGGAAGACCTGGGATCGATCCCTGAGTCCAGAAGATTCCCTGGAGAAGGAAATGACAACTCCTTCTGGCATTCTTACTGGAAAATCCCGTGGACAGGGGAGCCTGGTGAGCCACAGTCCATGGGGTTGCAAAGAGTTGGACATGACTAAGCAATCAACTGGAGAAGGCAATGGCAACCCACTCCAGTACTCTTGCCTGGAAAATTCCATGGATGGAGGAGCCCGGTAGGCTGCGTTCTATGGGGTCGCTAAGAGTTGGACAGGACTGAGACTTCACTTTCACTTTTCACTTTCATGAACTGGAGAAGGAAATGGCAACCCACTCCAGTGTTCTTGCCTAGAGAATCCCAGGGACGGCGGAGCCTGGTGGGCTGCGGTCTATGGGGTCACACAGAGTTGGACACGACTGAAGCGACTTAGCAGCAGCAGCAGCAGCAGCAGCAGCAAGCGACCAATGCTAGCACCAGCAGGCTCCTCTGTCCATGATTTTCCAGGCAAGAATACTGGAGTTGGTGTCATTTCCTTCTCCAGGGGATCTTCCTGACCCAAAGATCAAACCCAAGTGTCCTACCCTAGCAGGTGGATCCTTTACCACTGAGTCACCAAGGAAGCTCACATACATATGCACATGAACAAATGTTTTCTTTTGAAAAGCCATTAGATCAAAGAATCAAATATATTCACCCCGATATGGATGACATTAAAGAGAATAAGAGATGGATCTAATTGCTGATGGTTGTTACTGGGTGGTCATGTAGGAAGAAAAATATCCTTAAATGTTTTTATTTGATACCACCTTTAAACTTTGGGCCTTAGAGCTCAGTAGCTCAGACGGTAAAGTGTCTGCTTACAATGCGGGAGACCCAGGTTTGATCCCTGGGTCGGGAAGATCCCCTGGAGAAGGAATGTCAACCCACTGCAGTATTCCTGCCTGGAAAGTCCCATAGACGGAGGAGCCTGGTAGGCTACAGTCCATGGGGTCGCAAAGAGTCGGACACGACTGAGTGACTTCACTTTCACTTTAAACTTTGAAGCAGAAGATAATTGGTACAGATTGACATTTAAATGAGGGTATCTCCACTCTGCAACTTGAGTCTGGACAGTTATCTGGGAGGTGAGAAAAGGTGGCCTTGTGTATTGCAGGAAGCTGAGTAGCATCCCTGCCCTCTGGCTCCTGGATGCCAACAGCGCACTGACATGCCTTCCTGCAGGCGTGACAACCCAAAATGCCTCCAGATGTTGCTGAAAGTCCAGTGGGAAGAAAGTGAAATTACCCCCAGGTGAGAACTACTGCTTTAAATAGTATGAACGAACATGTTCATGCAGTACTTTGCAAACCTCCTTTAAATAGATTATATATTAAATTCCTTACAACATCTAAGACTTTGAAAAGTAAATGACTTGTCCAAAATCACACAGCTGGGGATCATGGGAAGCCAGAATTCAAGCTCAGTCTCCTAATGTCTCCAATTCATGCTTACACCACAACTCATCTTATGCAGGAACTTCGAAGAATCATAAATGACCTAACCAAGAATTCTACTTTCTAGCTCCTTACAGATGGGTGAAGGGATATCTCAAAAAGAGAATAATGCCAGGCCCTCTTTCATTCTTTAACTCGTTTTCCCCTTTAACTTTAACTCGTTTTCCCCGTTTTCTTTAACTTTTAATCCCTTTTCCCCTGATTAAAAAGACAATGAGAGTCTGGCTTTGGTGAGCCCTGTTATTCTATTGGACAACTAGAGTTCAACATTAGCAACTAAATGTTGCTGTTTCCATCTTGTCTGGAAGTTCCCTTTCTTTTGGATTCACTTAATCTTAGGATATGCTTACTTTTCTCAGCTCTTGCTGCCATGTGATGAGCTCTAAAGTGAGTTTTGTTCCTATGGGACCCTTGAATCTATTTTTCAGTTGAGCCAAAGCTAAGAAGTAGCATGACCAACTTATCCTGGTTTATCTGGGACTTTCCTGATTTTATCACTAAAAGTCCCAAATCTCAGGAATCCTGCAGTCCAGAGGTAGAATGATATCCCTCATGTAACTGACTGATGATCTCAGAAACCTGGAGAATTTAGAAGGTAAAAACAGTCTTTGAATTGGTATAGAACCACTGGTTCCCTGACGTTAGTCCAGAAAGAGAATCTTAGAACAGTCACTGACTTTGAATAAGGTACTTAAATGCAGAAAGAGAGAGAGATGAGGATGTCTGAATATGTTGATGTGTTGACACGGCAGTATGTTGACATGACTTTGCATGGATAGATGAGCGATTTCTTTAATATAGATTCTAAGTTAGAGCTTAACATATTCATTTGTTTTATTCTCAGAATACATCATAATATCTAAAAATAAGTATCAATATCTCCAGTTTATAGACAAGCAAGTCAAGACTCATTTGAATAAGTCCTTTGAGGACACGTAGACATTTCAAGGCACAACTGGGATTTGAACCCAAATCTAATCAATTCTAATCTCTCATCTCAAGTCTTTCCCTCCTTCTCTATATCTGACATCTAGAAATTTTCAGTATCAAAAGGCAATAGGCAACTATTACTGCTCACCAAATTCCTCTGACGGAAAAAAGGACAAGAGTCATAAATAGGATTTCTACTTAATTCAATTCACATTCAATTAATATTTAGTGAGGGTCTTTAGAGGACTGGAAACTGCACAGTATTTTTAATGAAATGAAGTCTGAAAATTCTAATCTTTCCTGGTATAAGAAACTTTGAAGTTTTTTTTTTTTTCCCCCTCACTTGCTTTTGAGAGACTCTCCTTCTCTCAGTACACATCAAAGTGCATTCAAGGGTAAAAGGGCTTATTTTCTGTTATCTAAAAAACTTATGGTATTTTAAAGTGGATTATTAATGAATTATTAATTAACGCATTAATAATCCACCTAGCCGTGTGACATGCTCAGGGCACACCTGCTGAGCCAATTGCATCCAGGCATATGACTTCGGTTTTCAGGAGGCGAGAGTCCAATGAGTGGGGCGGGAGGAATGGTGACTTTAATATGAGCTGCAATTCCCTCTTTGTTAGCCATTTTTGTATTTCAAATTTTCAAGAACCTTTGGAGCACAATGGTAACCACGGGACTTGATTCTGATTTCTACGATAACCCTGAATCTCTCTAGTCTGTTTCTTTCTTTATTACTTCATTCACTCAACAAATATAATGGAAGTAGGAACAGAGGATATTATGGGAAGCACAGTACTCGCTGTAACGGAATTAGCAGAATTATTGGAATTATCAAGGTGGACTGCGTCAGGGATGGAGCACGATCAGAATGAAGGATCAGCACATGCTTAGTTACAAGGTCAAGGGAAAATTTTGCCATTTAATAGAAGCAGAAGAAACTTATTCTGAGAAGTAAATAAAGTATATTTAAAAAGTGGCAAGGGGGTGAGGCTGGAGGGGAAAACAGGACTGAAATGTAAAACATTTGTTTTACATTTCAAGGGGCTACGCCACTGAGGAGTTCAAGTACGGGTTAGATGAGTACCGTTTTCGCTTTTAAGAAATATCCCACATGCTTCATTGTGGAAGATGAACTTCAGATGAGAGAGGAAAGTGCCTTGGACACGGGCACTGTTGTCAAGATAGAGAGAAGAAAGCAGATATTTATAACATTTCTACTGAGGGAAAGAGCCATTGTTTTGATAAGGAAAACTGAGGCCAGTGGAGGAAAGTTGTCTTGTCTCACATAGACCTCATAAGAAGGATGTCATGTGAAACCTCAGTGCAGAGCAGAGGGTTTGGAGACAGATAAGAATTCAATCTCAGCTCAGCCATTTGCTAGATGTGTGACCTCGAATGAGTTACTGCAACTCTGTGTGCCCCCAGTTCCCTCAGGTGTAAAATTAAGATAATAATGTAGCAATTGATGTTTCATAGTGCTTCAAGAATTCAAAAGAACAAAGCATTTAAACCAGTAACTGGTGCATAGTAGGCACTCAGTAAATCATCACTATGATCATCACCCTATCTCTTCCTTCTCTCAACCTACCTTGGCCTCAGAAGCAAGGGAGTCCATTGCTGACCTAAGTGGATGGGCTATTTTGAATACACTGTGTGATCCTTCTAGCCCACTGCTCCTGCCTCTTCCAGTGAGAAGCCTGAAGGTGCCAAGTTCTGCACACAGGTAGGGCTCTCCTTGGGGTTTCCGGTGACTCTTTGCTTGCGTACAGATGGGGACAAAATCTGGTGTTGCCTCCTTATGGTTTGCCTGGGCAAGATGACAGACACATCCGTTTCTCTTCGAAGCTGGTTTTAGCTTTGCCTTTAGACAGAGTGAAGACAGTACCCAGGATGGGGGTGGCGTCACCATCACCAAGGTGAAACATGTATCACTCTTCTAGGGAGTGACCTTGGATGAAATGGAACCGTGCTGAGGCAAGGCAGGCACATGGAAGTGGGGCTCTTCCGCCCCGTGCCTTGTAGCCTAGCCCCCACGGCACCGTGAGGTTTATTTAAGGATCACCCCTGACTTTCTGCCCTTGCAGTGCCTTGTGATAGAGGAAAATAATGGATTGGAGCATTTTAAGCCTGAGAAGACTCTAAAGCAGGGGTCCTCAACCTCAGGAATCTAATGCCTGATGATCTGAGGTGGAGCTGATGTAATAATAATAGAAATAAAGTGCACATTAAATGTAATGCGTTTGAATCATCCTGAAATCATCCCCTACCACCCAGGGCCATGGAAAAACTTTTCTTCTGTGAAAATGGTCCCTGGTGCCAAAAAGGTGGGGAACTGCTGCTCTAAGGGACGTGTCATTCAATGAGCCTCTTCTATTTTTAGAGGTGGGACCCAGCGCCAACAAAAGGAGCTCACTCAAACCCTTACATCAATTTCATGATAATAAAAAGGAAATGAAGTGCCTTCTTGTTGAATAAATACAGTTAACAGTACCTGCTATACAGCAGCTTCTCAGAGCAATTCACCTGACTTTCCATCGTAGTGTGTTTCTTTCCTGCCTGGGTGTATATATATGCACACATTTTTCACACCAGTAGCCTGGTGAGAAGGGCACAGCAACCCACTCCAGTATTCCTGCCTGGAGAATCCCATGGACAGAGGAGCCTGGCCAGCTACGGTCCACAGGGTCACAGAGCCGCACACAACTGAAGCAACTTAGCACACACACAGCCTGATGACTCTGCGGGAGGTGAGATTCACCGTTGCTCACAACTGGATTATACACAGTGCTAAACACAATTTGGCAAATTCTCAATAATCAGTTATGGATTGTTAATAACGGAAAATAGTTGCATCAATTAGAATGCTAGCTCTTGGATCACACAAAGTCCACCTTAGATGAACGTGTACTTGAGACTACGCCTCTCAAACAGAACCAAGAGCGTCATATTCATCACTTGATCCACATTATTTTGTTTAAACTCCTTTGGGAGTTTAGAGCGTCTCCCAAGTTCTTAAGTTGTGTAACCAAGTTACACAAACGATTAGGCAGATAGAGAGGAAAATGTAGCCTTTATTACTGAAAGAGCTGTTTAAGAAGGGGCAGTGGCATTCTTTCAGAATTAGACAGAGGTGTCTACCTGGTCAGAGAGGCCCTGGACATCCCCAGGCCTCTTGGGCATGAGCAGGGCCATAATAGCCTGGTTTATTGCAGGACAGAAGGCAAATCAGATCATTGGTTCTCAGAAGACAGGAAGATTCCAAAGAGGAAAAGGACATTGCTGAGCTATGACTTCCTAGTTCTTCATCCCAGTTAAACAAGTGAGCGGTGGTGAGAACCCACAAGTGTTTGCTTGTGGACCTTCTTCCATATGGAAACACACACCCTTCCTCCTAACAACATTCCCATCTATCAGAGGTAATTGCTATTGTTGTTTTGGTCACTAAGTTGCATCTGACTCTTTGTGACCCTTTAGACTGTAACCTGTCAGGTTCCTCTGTCCATGGGATTCTCCAGACAAGAATACTAGAGTGGATTTCCATGACCTCCTCCAGGGATCTTCTCAACACAGGGATTGAACCCGTATCTTCTGCATTGACAGCAGATTCTTTACCATCTGAGCCACCAGGGAAGCCTGAGGAAATAGGTGCGATTAATTTCCCCTTTTTACAAATGAGAAATCTGACAGTCAGGGAGTAAGGGACTTACTCTAGGTCACACAGCAAGTAAACAAGCGGGCCAGGTTTGAAAACAGAACTGTCAGCATGTCCCAAAGGTGTACATGATACGCTATATGACATCACTGCCTATTTCTCAAAGGCAGTCATTCCAATTCCCTGTGTCAATTAAAAGAAGAAGCATCCTAAAGGATGCTGACTTATTAACTTACTGCCTTGATCCATGAGGCTGTTTGGCTGGCATCTGAATGGAGACTGATGAGGGCAGGGTATTAGCAGGGCTCTGTTGCTTGAGGTACTGAGGGGTTTATCTTTGTAGCTGAGGAGAGGATGTGTGCATGTGTGCTAAGTTGCTTCAGTCATGTCTGACTGTGGAGGGCTGTGTGGACTGTAGCCCGCCAGGCTCCTCTGTCCATGGGATTCTCCAGGCAAGAATACTGGAGTCAGTTGCCATGCCCTTCTCCATCGTATCTTCCTGACACAGGGATCAAACCTGCTTCCCGTGTGTCTTCTGCATTGTCAGGTGGGTCCTTTACCACTAGGGTCACCTGAGAAGCCTAGAGAACATGAATTGTGAGAGCAAGGAGCATGGCTGAAAACACTCTGCTGGAGACGGTGTGCCCTTACTGGGCTTTGCTGAACCAGACGGTCCAGGTGAAGACTCCTCCACTTGGCTTCTCCCACTGGCCACTGACTCATGTGAAGAGTAAGATCCGTGCTTTGTGCAGAAGAAATAAATAGAAAGCAATACCTTTTTTGATTGCTTAAGAGTCAGGAGTTGCAACTAAACCAATCTGCCTGACTTTTTCAATACTTTTCTGAAAATATTCTCTGCCCAGCTGAAGGCAGGAACATAAGAATCTTTGTTCTCAGCTCATGTCGACCACTGTTATATCTGATAGATCACGATAGGATAGAGTTTTAGCCCGAAGGGGCACCTTCTGAATGTATGGCACCTCATATCAAGAGACTCGTGGGGCCCTAAGGGACAGCATTTCACTTTTCAGAGCCTCTTTTCCCTCTTGATTCTTACCTTAACCACTCACATCACAAACCATGTTTCCGAAAGAGAAGGTTGAACTCTGGAGCTGAGTAGCACTACAAGCACAAATCTTGGAGGTTAGTAGACTTCCTGGCCATACCATTTATTGCTGGTTTGACTTTGGGTGGCCACCCAGCCTCTTGGAACCTCAGATTCACAATATGGAAAACGTGGGTGATAATACTTGCCTTCTGCCTTCTTCTGGGGATAGATAAAAATAGTAAAAATAAAAACACTTCGCACACTGATTGACACATAAGAAATGCTTGCTCAGTGATGGCTGATTTCATTATTATGGTAACATTAGACACTATTATCACCATCTGATCCCAAGTAAATATGCGTTTATGGAGTAGTGTAAACAGATTTTACAAGGAGGAGGCCCATAAAACTAATTTTTAAAGGTACTTTAGAGATATTGAAGATGACACCTCCCATTATATTATACATGATTTCTTCAGCGACAACCCAGAAAGGAACTGATTTCAGCCTTAAAACCAGCAAATAACTGTTTTCTCTTGAGAAGCGGTATTGAGTCTTACGACAGATTGCACTTCTGTTTTCAGTGGTAGGAAGCTCATATTTAAAGTAGGGCAATAAATTACCATTTATGTAAATATCCTTTCATTCAAGGGCTCATTATACCAAGGAGAACACTGTGGCCCCAAATGATTTATTTTATGTACTTGACACAATTGATCTTTTCCTCAAATGTGGGACTCTTTTGTTTCTTGAAAAACTACTCTTTTGAAAATCTGTTCCCTTTCTTCTCTTCTGGCTTATTGTACTTTGATGCCGCCCATATCCCACATTTTCAATGTGTTTTGTCCGTATCATCATATTTAAATCTCCAAGAAATGTTCTGAAGCATGATTTACTCTTATCTTCACTTTATAGAGAAGGAAACAAGTTTAGAGTGGTTTGCCTTTACCTGATACACTAGTCACCCTCCCATTCCTCCACATATGATGTACTTATATGACCATATTCATGACCTTCTGCAGTCCATGGGGTCCCAAAGAGTTGGACATGAATTAGTGACTGGGCAAAAATAATATACACTTACATGTCAACAATAATTAATATCAACTGTCAACATTAACAAATTTGTTCCTATAGCTCTGAACTCTCTTTTGAAAACCAAAATATTACTTCCAAATGACTGTTCGATAACTCTACAAACCCTCTAAGTTCAATTAGTTGAGATACAAACTTAGTACTCCTCATCGGGAAACCATTCCTTTTCCCAGAGACTCATGTTTGCCTATAAGAATTAAATAAATAAATAAACAAAATAAAAAATTTGAGCATCCACCACATCCCTGGCCCCATGCTGTGTGTTTTATCTTTTTTTGTTTTTTTTAAGGCTTTTTTTGATGAGGACTGTTTTTAAAGTCTTTACAGAACATGTTATAATATTGCTCCTGTTTTATGCTTTGGTTTCTTGGATCTGAGGCATGTGGGATCTTAGTTCCCCAGCCAGGGATCAAACCTGAACCCCCTCCATTGAAAAGCAAAATCTTAACTATTGGACAGCCAGGGAAGACCCCATACTACGCATTTTAAAAGCATCATCTCATTTAATCTCCACAATAGTTTCATAAAGTAAGTTCACCATTCTCTATAGCTGAGGAGTGAGTCATTTGCTCAAGGCCACTCATCAAACATCAGTTGTAGCCAGTCTGATTCTTAGACAAGACATTGAAACAACAGCCTTTCTTTAAGTCATGTGGGCTGGAAAACCTTATCTTTCAGTTTTCCTTCTTATTTCCTGACCGTACCCAATTAGTCATACATTCCTGTAATTTGTAAACCAATGGTTCTCCAACTTGGGTGCACACTGAAATCATCCAGGGAGCTTTATAACCTATTGTAAATCCCCGAAATGCTGATTCAATTGATTTGAGCTGTGTCTGGGTGTTTAATCGCCCCAGGTGATATAGTGAACTGTTGATTTTAACACTCTAAGTATGTATACCCAAATCATCATCATCTATCATTCCCACTGGAGAAAGAAATGACAACCCACTCCAGTATTCTTACCTAGAGAATCCTGTGGACAGAGGAGCCTGGAGGGCTGCTGTCCATAGGGTCGCACAGAGTCAGACATGACTGAAGCGACTTAGCATGCATGCATGCATTGGAGAAGGAAATGACAACCCACTCCAGTATTCTTGGAGAACCCCAGGGATGGAGGAGCCTGGTGGGCTGCTGTCTATGGGGTTGCACAGAGTCGGACACGACTGAATCGACTTAGCAGCAGCCGCAGCATCATTCCCACTTCTGCTCCAGCGTTGGTTTCATTGTGGCTTCCCATATTTTGCTAGGCCCCTTAGACTAGCATCCTGTCCCTATTTTTTTGTTTTTTTTTTCTCGTTCCAGACATTCTTCATGAGGAGTGTCAGAGGGATCTCAACAAAGAACAGATCTGACAAGACCACTTTCCAGATTAAATCTGCCCATAGTTTCCTATTGCCCTAGGGAAGAGTCCCAGATCCACCTTCTCTTTGTTGTACCTGCTAAGCTCTTTCCCAAATGGTTTGCCTGGTGGCTCAGTGGTAAATAACCGGCCTGCCAGTGCAGGAGACATGAGCTAGATCCTCAGGTCAGGAAGATCCCCTGGAGGAGGAAATGTCAACCCACTTCAGTATTCCTGCCTGGGAAATCCCATGGACAGAGGAGCCTGGTGGGGTACAGTCCATGTGGTCATGAGAGAGTTGGACACAACTTAGGGACTCAAGAAAATGACAACAACAGCAAGCTCTTTCCCACACTGACATTACTTTGCACCTGATGCAGCCCTGCTTGGAATACAAAGTCCTCCGTATCCTGTAGGATTAAGTTTAGATGTCCTCTTTCTCTGAGGTCTTCCTTGTTTGACTCCATCCTCATCAAATCAATCGCTCCCTCCCCTGTGCTTCTAAAGCACAAAGCACTTTTATTTTTGTGTTAGTGTCGGCTCTCCTAGATTATAATCTCACCGAGGGCAGAAAATACTCTGTTCATCCTTCTCCCCTAAAGACACAGCGTAATATAATAGAGTTGTTATAAGAATTAAATCATGGTAGCTATTGAAAAATAAACAAACACATTAATACAAGAACTTTTTTCTTTTTTTAAATTTTCTTTCATTTCTTTTCCCCTTCCTTTAAATAGGATAGCCTCATCCCTAAGACAGATTTCTAAAATTGTATCTCATGGTCAGGAACCAGAGAGAAGAACAACTGACTTCAGGGTGTCTATAAAAATTGTTATAGTGACCTTGAGAAAGTGAATTAGCCTTTTGACACTACAGTGTTCTATTCTGTAAAATGGAAACAATAATATAACAATTCTCAGGGTTGTAGGATAATTTAATGATAATGGATATAAGATATCAACTTAGTACTTGGCACATAGTAAGAACTCAGAGAAGCTTTTTTCCTTCTCCATGAAGCCTTCCTTGCCCATGCTAAATCTCACTGATGCCTTCCTTTTCCTTACTCACTTGAATTTATTTACTTAATAAATATTAATTGAAGGTCCAGTATATTATACACACTTCTCTAAAGTGCTTCTTATATAACAGTGGAAAACAAGCAGAAAGCCCTGCCATCAAGGGACTTAGTTTCTAGTGTGGAGAGAGAGAAAGAGAAGAAAACAACAAAGCGAAATATATGGAATAAAAGATTATGGTAAGCACCAACAAGGGAGGGGACAGAAAATGCTGCTGGGGCAGGGTTATAATTTTCAGAGTGGTCAACTACATCCCTTTTGAAAAAGCTACCTTGAGGTGAAGATCTGAAGAAGGTGGGGAAATCAGCCACACAGATGTCTGGGGGACAGAATTCCAGGGAAGCCAATGAGATCACAGGAGAGTAAGTGGGGGTGGGGGGGTGAGTAGGTGCTGAGTTCAGGGCGGGAACATGAGACCAGATGGAGGCGGAGCCTGTCAATTATTTCAAGAACTTTGGATTTTCCTCTGAGTGAGATTAGAAGACTTTGGAGAGTCACAGAGGGACAACTGATACATTTTTCAGGATCAACTTGGACATCAAATGGAGACCAACCTTTCAGGGTAAAGGGAATGGGGAAGGAGACCACATAACCTCAGCAAGAGTTAATGGAGGCTTGTATCAGACTGGTGACCATGGAGATGGTGAGGAGTAGCTGGATCCAGGATGTATTTTGAAGGTAACTAGGTATCCTGTAAGATTGGGCTCATGATATGAGTGAAATAGAAGGGTGTTTTGTTCTGAGCAATGGGAAAGATGGAGTTGCCAGAGCTGAGACTGGGGAGTCCATCCCAGGACTGGGTTTGTTGGGGAAAGGAAAGGAGTTTAATTTTCAGAATAAGTATGAGACATGCAAGGAGATAAATCAAATACTCATTGTAGTACAAATATGAAGAAACAATCCAGAATGAAAGGAAAAAAGAGCTGTCAGTATGCAGATTATATTGGAAGCAATGAGAGATAATGAGATCACCCAAGGAGTGAATGGAGACAGAGTAAGGTGGTAGTCCGAGGAGTGAGTTTTGAGAAACTCTAACATCAAGACATCAATCTAATGAGAAGATGTCAGCTGACAGTAAGAGATCTGTCAGTGAGGAGCCAGGAAAACCAGGACAGTGTGTGTGATGGCTTGTAAGTCAAGTGAAGGAAGCGTTTCTAAGAGGTTGTTGCTGCTGCTGCTAAGTTGCTTCAGTCATGTCTGACTCTGTGTGACCCCCACAGATGGCAGCCTACCAGCCTCCACCATCCCTGGGATTCTCCAGGCAAGAACACTGGAGTGCATTGCCATTTCCTTCTCCAGTTTGTAGGAGGAGGGGATGATAAAATATATGTTGCTAATAGGTGATGAAGCTCAAAATGAGGGCTGATAACTGACTCTTTGGTATAGCCCTGTGGATGTCCATGATAACCTTGAGAAGAGCAATTTTGATGGAGAGGTAGAGATGAAAGCTTGATTAGAGGTGATGGGGGAAAATGGGTGGTGAGCCTACTCACCAGCTGTCAGGAGTTGTACAAATTACAGAGCTTCAAATTCTTCATCCCTCCCTCTCTTCTTCCCTTACTCCCCTCTTTGCTTCTTCCCTCTCCCTCCCTTTCTTTCTTTCTCCTTCCCTGCCTTCCTTCTTTCTTTCCTTATCTATAAAGTCTACAAAGGGATCTGTATCTATAAAGGGATAATAATATCTATTTCATGAACATTTTATGATGTCTGGTACGTAAAGCGTGGTAAGGTGTGGCATGTCCTTCCTAAAAATAGTCCCTTCCTGGCCTTGTAGGATCCCATGTCTCATTTCCTCAGTGTCTGGAACAAGAGCTGTACAAGTAGGTGCCCATTAAATGCTCACTGATGGAGATGAGTTAGGTCTACAGGCCTCCTTCTGGACCAAGAGCCTGGCTATTTCTTTGGATCAAACAGGAAAGCTTTCTTGTTAAAGGTGAGGATGGAATGCTGGAGTCCATCATTGGCTTTTCAGGAAAGGAGGCTTTTGGCTCGGAAGCCTATGGAGCTTCTGACTGTAAATAAGAATTGCAATTCTGCTTGGAAATGGGGATAGAAGGTCTGAGAATAAGTGCACTCCGTCCAGGGCAGCCTCCTGCGGAAATGATTTCCGGAGCAGAGTGCCAAAGTGCTTTCGTAAATGACTCTGGCTCACCCCTTTCCCTATCTCCTGCCCTTGTGTATGCAACATTTATAAAAATAAACATTTGCAGGAGGCATTTGGGAGGACGCCAAGGTGGAGCACCCAGCAAAAGAAACAGATACACTAGAGAACTTAGAACTCCCAAGAAGAATGTTGGTTTTCAGAGGAAGGAACAGAAGGACCAAGGAGGGTGGGGGTAGGGGGGAGAATGTGTCCAACTCTTCTCTCAGCTTCTCCTCTCTTTTACTACCTCCTACCTTGCCCTCTTTTCCACTAGAATGCTTGATTCTTGATGGAAATAGCCACATTTTACTCATTTTTGGTCTTGGCTTAGTAATCCAGAAAGACACGTTTATCAAGCAACCACTGGATTCCAGGAACCCTGTTCCTACAATCATGTCTGCATTAGATGTCCCGTAATTAAATAAGTATGCTTTCATCCTTATACGTTAGTACTGCATTTTTTTTCCACTCAAGTTACCCAAAATGTCACCTCCTTATAGAAGTCCCTGCCTCTTCCTACATGTAGTATTTCTCTTCAGATACCCGTCACATAGCACTCTGTAATAGAAGCTCCCTGAAGGCAGGATCTCACTGCCGAGAACAGGGTCTGGTGTATAATAAACAGTCAGTTAATATGAACATCTGATCAACACTCATTTCATGTCTGTCTCCATTGCTAGGCTGAATTTTCTCATGGAAGAGATGGTGCCATTTTCTACTTAATTTCTCCACTTTCTGGTACTTAGAAAATACTTAGTAAATGCTAGGACTCCCCTGGTGGTGCAGTGGATAAAAGTCTACCTGCCAATGCAGCAGACACTGGTTCGATTCCTGGTCCAGGAAGATTCTACATGCTGTGAAGCAACTAAGCCTGTGTATCACAACGACGGAGCCTGCATGATGCAACTATTTAAGCCCGAGTGCCTGGAGTCTGAGCTCCACAACCAAAAAAAACAGCCGTGACAATGAGAAGCCCACACACCACAGTGAAGAGCAGCCCCCACTCACTTCAACTAGAGAAAGTCTGTGCAAAAGCATCAAAGACCCAGTGCAACCAAAAATAAATTTTAAAGAAACTGTAATAAAATAATAGGAACTTGAAAAGCTTTTTAAAAAGATTATACTCAGTAAATGTTAATGGAATAAACATATGACCAAAACTCTCATTTTTTCTTTTATATTATTTTCTACTTTATTAAATAAAATATGTAATTTTATTAAATAAGTGTGTGTTATATAAAATATGGGATAATGCAGAAAACAAATGATAAGTGTTTTCATTTTAAAATAATGGAGGTATGACCATCTTGCTCATTATTAGCAAAAATGCTTGTTGGTATATTCACTCATTCCAAGTGTTTATTAAGCACCTGCTGTGTGTTGGCATCAAGCAAATCCCTGTACAAAAAATGGAGATCAAGCATATAGTCTTTATACTCAAATAAATCAAAGGCTAGTGCCAAGATAAGGGTACTAATGGGACTCATGGAAGAACATAGTCGAAGCCAGACTGGTGTCATCAGAGAAAAACCCCCAGAGGAAGGACCAGTAAAGCTAAAGAATAAGTTGCAATGCATCATGTATTTAAGGGATGAGTGGCCTGGGTTTGGGCAAAGGAGAGAGAATGAGGTGAGGAAGGGTAGGGATAAGCTTGCCCAGGCAGAAGGAACAGTATCACAGCATATAAGGAATAGAGTGAAAGGACTCAGAAAAGTGATGGAAGATCAAAATAGTAAAAAAAAAAGTAGATGGCCAGTGGGCAGGGGCAGCTGGAGGAGAGAGAGAGCACATGGCTGAGGCAGGCATGATGAGGAGGGTCTTGTATTTAGGAATAGTTCAGACTTCCTTTTGTGAGTGCTAAATCCTAAATTTTCTCACTATTGGCTGTCATAAACACAAGAGGCATGCAGAAGAGAAGTAATCCACTGGAAAGCCCAGTTGCCTGAGGTCTAGAGAGCCTACCCGAAGATCTGGACCTAAATCCCAAATCTGCACAAATCACTCAAATCCAAATCACTGCTCTAGGAAGGGATATGAGATAACCTCTCTCACACTGATTATAATGAGCTGGTAATGGAGGTCTGGGGTCAGTGTTTTAGAAGGATCCTGTGTTTCCATCTGCCTCTATAGGAAAGGGAGCTGGGCTAGATTCAAGCTCTCTCCTTGGGGCAGGGGGTAGTGGGGGTGAGAGGAGAACTCAATCCCACCTGTCATGTATCTGGCATTTCCTGTAACCACAGTGTGCAACTCCTCACTTACACCACGAGACCTCTATTGGTGAATTCTTTCTAAATGATTATGATTCTTCATTTACCCTTTTCCTTGTTTGAACATTTCCTTACCATGACACATACCAGAGATTTTCCTAGAAATCCAGAAAACTGCTAGCAAGAGTCGGTCTGACTGATGATTGTGAAATTCTCCAAATTCAAAAATGGTTCACGTGAGTCAGGCAAACCAGGAGGAACTCTTACTACTGCTATCTTCTAATCCCCAGGTTTGTGCACTGAAGGGAATCAGGAGGGTCCAAACACAGTATTTTAACAGCAATTACTATGTCCACAGGATTGCTTGTTCATTGCCATGGGAAATATTTTCATTAACAAAGCTTTAAATATGACGAAATAAATGGGATCCGTCAACCCTCCCATAGTAGGCTATTGGGTCTTCCATGTAATGTACTTTTTGTGTATTTCCTTATTTGTCATTTTGACAGCACATTTCATTTCGTAGGTATTCAGTAACTATGTTTTGAGATGTGAAGGGATGAACTCATTGATGAAATAAATAGGTAATAAATGAAGGCATAAATAAATGACTCTTATCTAGTTCTAATTAAGCCTTTTGAGAAAAGGACTCAAGCATTTTTTGTCTTCAAGCTTCTGTGGAGCTTATCATAGCATCTGACACATAATGGTTTCTCAGGAAATGTATGTATTATGGACTGTATTTCATAAGTACAGAATACACATATGTATGTATACACACACACACATGCCTTATAGAGGCACTGCAGCACTGTCACTCAGTAAGAATAGACAGATCAATGCATGTCCAATGCATGTTTTATGTCATCATTTTCAGGACAAGTTTCTCCACAAGGGGCTCATGAACCATTTACATCAGAATATATAAATTAAGTAGGAATAATTTTGGTCCCCAATCCAAGGTCAATCTTGGGCATTTTTCACAAGTTCTTAAGTGGTTCTGATGTACCCACATTAGAAACTTACCTTCTAAACCGAGGGATACTTGAGAGCAGGAACTAGGTTTATGCATCTTTGATTCTCTCAAATGCAATGCAACTTAAGGCCCAGGACAGACTAGGCTTTACTTTGGAAGGATATTTCAGGGGCAAGTTCTAACTGGATGTCTTGACTGTCAAACTGGTGATGTTTTGCACCAAGCCAATAAAAAAACAGATGATCTTACAAGGGTCAAGTTGTATACCATAATTGCTTTCTCCAGCATGCTTCTGGAAGTTAAGAGGACTGTCTCAGGCTTGTAGAACCATGGGTTCCATTATGCCCTACTATATGAGACTGGGTTTAAGGAGTATGCTAATGGTGCTGTGTGACTCAGTGGTAAAGAATCAAGCCACTGATGCAAGACAGATGCAGGACAAGTGGGTTTCATCCCTGGGTCGGGAAGACCCCCTGTAGTAGGGCATGTCAACCCACTCCCATGGAAATCCCATGGACAGAGGATCCTGGTGGGCTACAGTCCATGGGGTCCCTAAGAGTTGGACATGACTGAATGACTGGGCATGCAACATAACAGCTGTTGTTACTGCAAATCTCTGAACTGAACAGCACCAACTAATGAACTGACTCTAATCTAATTCCTCAGACCCAGACTCTGGCAGAGGTTTCTATGTCCAGAAGTTTATTAGAAAGTGCTTTTGGAGATAAATCTATGGAGAGTGAAGGTGTTAGAACTGAACAGAAGGAGGGACTGTGCTGTGATGTAGTTAAAACAAAGGCCTCAGTTGACCCTGGAACTCTGGTGCTAGGATGACCCTTCAGAGTCGCTCCACTTGAGGCAAGTGGGCCAGGCCTTTGAACTCCACATGAAAGAATCACTGGATGTGGGCTCACCCTGCAACCTTGGAGGCTCCCTTCTATGGAGGACCACTGGTAGCCGGACAGGTGACAATGACTAGCAACCTCAACACCTGGGCACGTGAGTCCTTTAGTTTTAATGGAGAATATCTGTCTGGCACACTACCACTTGCAACACACTAATTGTGACTAATGGCACCCACTCCAGTACTCTTGCCTGGAGAATCCCATGGACGGAGGAGCCTGGTGGGCTGCAGTCCATGGGGTCGCGAAGAGTCGGGCACAACTGAGCGACTTCACTTTCACTTTTCACTTTCATGCATTGGAGAAGGAAATGGCAACCCACTCCAGTGTTCTTGCCTGGGGAATCCCAGGGATGGGAGAGCCTGGTGGGCTGCCGTCTATGGGGTCTCACAGAGTCGGACAGGACTGAAGCGACTTAGCAGCAGCACCACCTCTAGAGAATTCGTAGCTTGAAGATGGTGCAGTGTGTTGCTAGTTAGCCACAGGCTTTGGGGTCGGGGATAACAAATCTGATGTCTCCTCTTTTTACTAGCTGTATGACCTATGTAACAAGCTTAATTTTTCCAAACTTCAGGTTTTTCCTTGCAAAATGGTACATGACAATGCCTGGCTCCCAGGAAGTTATATGTACAAAGAAGCCCCTCTGCTTCCACTCTTTCTCCTTAAAAATTATTTAACATCAGTTTAACATTTATTTACTCCTCAAACGTGTTGTGCGATTTGACTCAGTATGTGTCTGTAAAAGGCAAATGACTTGGGGGAAGGCACAATCGCATCCCCTGAGCCTGTTCTGAAAATCAATGACTTAAAAAAAAAAAAGTACATTTTAAAAGCATAATAAAAACTGCCTTATAGATATAATAAAAACATAATGGTTTCACATAATAATGGAAAGTAATTGAAGGAAACAATATAAAGTAAATTATTTCTTTGACAAATATCTGAGTGCCTACAGCCTGTGCCAAGCCTATCTTGTATGTATGGGATTCACTGATGAACAAAGTAGATGAAACTCTTCTCTTTCAGAGTACGTCTTCTAAAAGGCAATTATGTATGTATACGTATATACTCAAATAAACAGATACACAAATGCCTTTATTTATTTTCATACAGACAGGTAGTAGGTAGGTAGGTTATTGTTGTTGAGTTGTTAGGTTGTGTCTGACTCGTGCGACCCCATGAGCTGTTCGTGGATTTTCCAGGCAAGAATATTGGAGTGGGTTGCCCTTTCCTTCTAAGCCATAGTCTCTGGACTCCTGGCAAAACACTCTCTATCTCCACGAGATGAAACAGAAAGAACACAGGGAATTTGGGAATATTTCCTATGTTCTGAGTGCAGCATTTTACTCTGGCTTGAGAACTGGGGAAAAATCATTCTTTCAGTCAAAGGGCTCATGAAATAGCTAGACAGATAGATACACGACAGATATGTTAGAAAGTTGTAAGTACTATGAGGAAAACCAAGAAAATTTTGAGGAAGAATCACAGATTCATTTTAAAAAAAGATGGTCCGTGTGAGCTTCATTCCGTCAACGAAAATGACCTTTCCATGAGAGTTGAAGGAGGTGTGGGAGCCACCCTAGGGGAAAGTTGTTTTAAATACAGACAGTAGCCAGTGCAAAGGTCCTGAGGTAGACACGTGCCTGTTGTATGAGGTGCCGCAAG
>NW_011494611.1:1133129-1135301 GCF_000754665.1 Bison bison bison
AAGGCCCCCCCTCCCAGCCTGCCTCTGACTGCCTCTGCTCAGATGGAGGACCCCCACGCTATTGCACATCCCTCTTCACTTTCCTGCCCTCCACAAAGATCAGCAAATGACACACTTGCTGTGCCTAGTTGCTCAGTCAGGTCTGACCCTTTACGACCACATGAACTGTAGTCTGCCAGGCTGCTGTGTCTGGGGGATTCTCCAGGTAAGAATACTGGAGTGGGTTGCCATGCCCTCCTCCAGGGGATCTTCCCAACCCAGGGATTGAACCAGGTCTCCATATTGCAGGTGGATTCTTTACTGTCTGAGCCACTAGGGAAGCCCAATAATACTGAAGTGGGTAGCCTATCCCTTCTCCAGGGGATCTTCCTGACCCAGGAATTGAACCAGGGCCTCCTGCATTGCAGGTGGATTCTTTACCAGCTGAGCTGCCAGGGAGGCTGGCATTTTATTCTCTTTCTCTATAGAAATCACAATTAGTGGAATCAGCCTGGAAAAAATCACCAAGATAAAATAAACACACACACACACACACACACACACACACACACACACAGTACAGACAAGCCTGGGACTGACATCCCAAATGAGCTTCTGGAAAAAATCACCAAGATAGAATAAACTCTCTCTCTCTCTCTGTCCGTCTAGGGTACAAACAAGCCTGGAATTGACACCCCAAATGAGTTCCACAAGAAAGCTCAGGACTAGACTAGGTCTTCAGCCTAGGTCCTGCCTCAGCCTAGCGATAGTAGTCATTGATAAGAGAAACTGATCTCTTATATTTCCATAACTTGAATGTTTCATCCTGGAATGGAATTTATAAAATAGAGAGACAAATACTACTTTATGGTACAGATATCACTGCCCCTCAGACTTCGTCCCCTGTGATCTGCACTCTACTTGGGTTGAAAATGTTAGTAGATGGACTCAAACACAGTAGTTTCTGCTCTGTGAATTCATACTCAAAATCCAACTTTAACACCATGAAAAGCTTTAGTGATGGATCTCAGAATCTTGTGGAGAAAACTGCTCAAGATTACATACAATCTTAACTCTCATATCTTCTGGGATCTCATTTCTGAGTATTATGACAAGAGGAAATTCTTCATCCTTTCCCTACATCCAGGAGGAGCTACATAATATCAGCCTTTGCACCAGAGTATCATCATCTAGACCTTTGATGATGTTTGGTGCCTATAACCGCATTCAGTTCTCTTGAAAAGTCAGGATGGTGTAAACATATTCCTGATGAACTACTCAAGGCAGTGCTTTGCTCTCTCTGATTTTACCCAGTGTCTCTAATGGCTTTGTCTCTGACACCAAATGACTGAAGAAATATTGGTCAAGACACACTTAAAATCTCTAAAACTCTTTTCTTACTTGCAAAACAAGAGTCTTGTACCCATGACATGAAGACAAAGATTTAGTTCCTGGCTTTGCCTATTGTTTTTAACTTTAAAACATTTTTCCATTTTTATTGAGACATAATTGACATAGAGCACTGTATAAGGTGAAATATACAGTGTAAGGATTTGACTTGTAACTGGACTTTGACACTTTTGAGAATGCTGCTGTTTTTTAAAATTTATTTTTAATTGGAAGATAATTGATTTACTACATTGTGTTGATTTCTGCTGTACAAAAATATGAATCAGCTATCAGATCGGATGAGTCACTCAGTCGTGTCCGACTCTGCGACCCCATGAATCACAGCATGCCAGGCCTCCCTGTTCATCACCAACTCCCAGAGTTCACTCAGACTCACGTCCATCGAGTCAGTGATGCCATCCAGCCATCTCATCCTCTGTCATCCCCTTCTCCTCCTGCCCCCAATCCCTCCCAGCATCAGAGTCTTTTCCAATAAGTCAACTCTTCACATGAGGTGGCCAAAGTACTGGAGTTTCAGCTTTAGCGTCATTCCTTCCAAAGAAATCCCAGGGCTGATCTCCTTCAGAATGGACTGGTTGGATCTCCTTGCAGTCCAAGGGACTCTCAAGAGTCTTCTCCAACATCACAGTTCAAAAGCATCAAAAGAGTCAAAAGACTCTCAAGAGTCTTCTCCAACACCACAGTTCAAAAGCATCAATTCTTTGGTGCTCAGCCTTCTTCACAGTCCAACTCTCACATCCATACATGACCACTGGAAAAACCATAGCCTTGACTAGACGAACC
>NW_011494611.1:1135613-1141636 GCF_000754665.1 Bison bison bison
TTCCAGTCCAGCGTTTCTCATAATGTACTCTGCATATAAGTTAAATAAGCAGGGTGATAATATACAGCCTTGACGTACTCCTTTTCTTATTTGGAACCAGTCTGTTGTTCCATGTCCAGTTCTAACTGTTGCTTCCTGACCTGCATACAGATTTCTCAAGAGGCAGGTCAGGTGGTCTGGTATTCCCATCTCTTGAAGAATTTTCCACAGTTTATTGTGATCCACACAGTCAAAGGCTTTGGCATAGTCAATAAAGCAGAAATAGATGTTTTTCTGGAACTCTATTGCTTTTTCTATGATCCAGCAGATGTTGGCAATTTGATCTCTGGTTCCTCTGCCTTTTCTAAAACCAGCTTGAACATCAGGAAGTTCACGGTTCACATATTGCTGAAGCCTGGCTTGGAGAATTTTGAGCATTACTTTACTAGCATGTGAGATGAGTGCAATTGTGCGGTAGTTTGAGCATTCTTTGGCATTGCCTTTCTTTGGGATTGGAATGAAAACTGCCCTTTTCCAGTCCTGTGGCCACTGCTGAATTTTCCAAATTTGCTGGCATATTGGAATCATATTGGAATCAGCTATAAGTACACATATATCTCCTCCCTCTTGAGCCTCCCTCTCAGCCCTACCCCCGTCCCACTCCTCTAAAGCACAGAGCACTGAGCTGGGCACCCTGTGCTATACAGCAGGTCCCCACTAGCGATCTATTTTACACGTGGGAGCGTGCATATGTCAATTTGTTGTGTAGTCGCTGAATTATGTCCGACACTTTTGTAACCCCATAAACTGCAGCCTGCCAGGATCCTCTATCTATGAGATTTGCCAGGCAAGAATACTGGAGTAAGTTGCCATTTCCTTCTCCAGGGGATCTTTCTGATCCAGGGATTGAACCTGCATCTCCTGCATTGGCAGGCAGATTCTTTCCCACTGAGCAATCAGGGAAGCCTGTGTATGTCCACGCTACTTATTAATTCCATGACTTGAAGCAAGGCATTTGAACTTTCTATTCTGAAAGCTCCCCGTCTGAGTGAGCTACCTCACAAAATACCATGGCATTAGAGGAGCTTTGCAGAATAACTATGGAGTGATACTGAAATTAAAGAGGCATTAATGTCTGTTGCCAGGGATCACTGAGGTATACTGTCTGCTGTGGAGTTCTAGGATATCTGGAGAGGTCACCTGCATCTTCCTAACTCAAAAAAGAATTCAAAGGCACTCACACACACATTTTCTTATTCTACTAATAGGATGGACATTTTCTTTCATAGGATTAGCTCCTCTGAGGCCCAACTTTATGATCTTATGGCTATGAATGATCATCCCCTTTTTCACTAAGACAATCAGTTTATGTTAATAATTGAGAACTCGGCCTCTGGGCCAAAAAGTTTCCAGACTTGTTCGCTCACTAGCTGCAAACCTGGGCAAATTACTTCGCTTTTCTAAACCTAGATACTGTAGATTTATATAACAGCAGGACTAATAAAGTACTTTTTAATAGAATGTTGATTACATTTAATAAAGTAATGCATATACTTGTTTTAGCACGGTATCTGGCACATAGAAAGTGGTCAAGACTGATCATTACTAGTGTTGTTAATATTGGTTTGTAACTATATACATCTGTGTTTCCCAGGTGGCACCGTGGTAAAGAATCCACCTGCAAATGTAGGAGACACAAGAGATTCAGGTTCAGTCCCTGGGTGGGGAAGATCCCCTGGAGAAGGGAATGGCAATGCACTGCAGTATTCTTGGCTGGGAGACCCCATGGACAGAGGAGCCTGGAGGGCTACAGTGCATGGGCTTGCAGAGAGTCAGACATGATGGGGTGACCACACACACACACACACACACACACTCTATATATAAACATATGTGTGTGTGTGTATTTATATATATATATATATATAACAATATTTTTAAAGTTAGGTGCTTGGAATCAGGCTGACAAGGAAAATGGCTCTCTTGGTAATTAAGGCTGTAACTTCAACATGACCATGACAGTGTTCATATTCATCAATACAGCCCATGGAATTCTCCAGGCCAGAATACTGGAGTGGGTAGCTGTTCCCTTCTCCAGGGGATCTTCCCAAACCATGGATTGAATCCAGGTCTCCCACATTGCAGGCGGATTCTTTACCAGCTGAGTCACAAGGGAAGCCCTCTTTTCTTTTAGAGAAAGTTATTTCAATGCATTATTCTGCTCTGTGTGTTGAAAAGAGGATGGGGGTAAAGGATGACAGAGAACTGACCCAAAAGGTTTAACCGAGAGTCCATTGTAATTAAAGCACTGGGCTATGAATAGAATGGAGGTATTTGGACTCTAATACATACATAAAAGAGAGAGGACGGACGTTCTCTTGGATGCTAAAAGAATTCTCTGCCAGCAACAGTATGCACATTGCTCCCTCCAATACTGCTAACAAAATGCATACGTAGAAACCACCAGAAGCCTCTGGACCCACCTTGCTTTTTCTTGCTACTCCTAGTTCTCCATGCCCTAATTTCTGCCTTATGCTTTCCCCACCAAAATTTAAGGGGGAAGAAAAAAAGCTTGAGATTTACACAGGTACTTGGTGGTAACTCAGAACCTCACAGAATTTATAGTCTTGCTGGCTTCTGTTTGAAATCCAGCTCTGTCATTTACATTAGCTGTGTGACCTTGAGAAGATTCTTAACATCTCAACATTGTTTTCCTCCAATCTGCTGTGGTGATTACAGGAGACCCCTGGAATTACTGTGTTTTGATTACTTACCAGACACCAGCTGAGGTGAGAGGTATGGAGACATTTATACATGGAATCTAAACTGAGGAAATATCGTGGGGGTAAGAGCTATCTCTGTGAATCAACATTAACACAAAGATCCCAAGCATTAAACACAGGACTGCAGAGCAGGACAGACAATTCAGACCCCACCAGAAAGTCTGGTCTCAGCCACTGCATCATCACTTTGCCTCCATCTGCCTTGGTTTCTAGACCCATAAAAGGTGGTGCTGGTTTAGTCACAAAGTCGTGTCCAACTCTTGCAATCCCGTGGACTGTAGCCTGCCAGGCTCCTTTGCTCATGGGATTCTCCAGGCAAGAGTACTAGAATGGGTTGCCATTTCCTTCTCCAGGGCATCTTCCTGACCCAGGAATCGAACCCGGGTCTTCTGTATTGCAGGCAGATGATTTACCAACTGAGCTATGAGGGGAGGAATTAGAACCTATCCACAGAATAGGTGTGAGGAATAAATGAGACATGGATATAAATCACACTGTGTTGGCTTTCCCATAATGATTCATAAGTGCGAGTGTTTATTGTTACTATAGCAGCAGTAGGAACAGCAGCATGGTCATGGTTGGTTGTTACTGAAGCCAGTGGGGCAGGACAAGGTGCACAGGTTTTCTAGACAATGAAAGCAATCTGAGCAAGTGTGTTTGGGCTGGAACTCCAAATGT
The DNA here is from genome assembly GCF_000754665.1 of Bison bison bison. Lineage (NCBI taxonomy): Eukaryota > Metazoa > Chordata > Mammalia > Artiodactyla > Bovidae > Bison > Bison bison. Next base: position 1,139,054 of record NW_011494611.1, read on the forward strand.
GATGCAGGGAGTGGGGACTGAATGCACACTGACAGCATGTTATAAATGGGAGAGTCAGAAAGTAAATCCTGAGACTGGAGCCCCCCTCTGGGGTCCACCTGCTACCCCTCCACTGTACCAATAAGGACAAACCAAAGATAGAAGGTGCAGACTCTGATCCGCCTCAAGGAGACCCTTTTCCCTCCATCTCCATAGTTAGGACTGCAGACGAATTCTCTCTCTGGAGTAGAAGTTCTAGCAAGCAATAAAAGATGTGGGAAAACAAAGTTCAAAGAAAGCATCCTTGAATGCCCCAAGGAAGTTTCCACAGGTTTCCTCGTCCTGTGGTATGGGAGCTGATGGGGTGTAAGGTTCAGTCCTCCTTTAAAACAACAGGGTGCAGTGGAATAGGATGCCAGGACACCAAAACAGAGCTCAGTAAGTTTCCTCAGTTCCTCCTTTAGTCTACATTTGGGGAAACCTGGGCTCAGGAAGTGGGCAACGTGGCTGACTTCTTAGCTCCAGAAGGTGGTAAGGACTAGAGCAGATGAGAATCCAGGGTGAGTGGCTCCAACCTGGAAGCTGTTTTCCTATCACACTGTTGTTCCCCTCCATGGAGCACAATACTGGAGGCTTACAGGAGAAGAATTAAAGGATGCCTTAGAAACTCAAGTCTCCCCAGTTTATAGACAGGGCTTCTGAGCCCCATAGAGAAAAATCAGCTTGTCTCAGGTAACCATGGATGGATGGCTGAAGTAGAATTATAATTCTAGTCCCTGCACTCAGACAGTGTGCTTTCTGTGCCCACTCACACTTCTGCAGAAAGCCCAGAGGCTGGAGGGTCTTAGAAGAGGTCCCTGCTCCTCAGGGTTTTCTGCATGTAGACCAGGAGTCAGCCTGTGAAGCTTTTAAGCTCCCTGTTTGTGGCTGGCCAGGCCCCAGGTTGGCTCTGTGTACCTCTCAAGTAGCAATTCCCATGAAATATCTCACAAAAAACTTAGTGGAAAGGAATGAGGTCTCTTATTTGATCTGTTGTAGGATTGTTGCCGGCTGTCCTATCTTGGTGGGTTCAACATCTTCCCCAGTTTCCTGGTTCTCATGCATCAGGTACAGATGCGGAGCTTGGGGACCCGGAGGGCTCCAGAACACTGACCCCAGGGTGGACAATCATCCACAGGCTTTTTTTTTTTTCCCCACCTAGAACACATATCACCTGACTGCTCCTGGCCAGAGCTGCTGAGACAGACAAGCCATTCAGCTCCTTGGCCAGGTAGTAATGGAAGAACCACAACACAGCAGCATCTGGAAACATGTAATCAGAATTGGCACAATTGCAGGGTAAATGCAATGAAGTATATTAAATTATTTCTGCAACCGCAGCTCTGTCTTTAAAAGGGAAAAAAAAACATCATACGCAATGTTTCATATTTCAATTTTAAAAGAGGGAGGCTCGACTTATAGAGTCAAATACATAGTTCAGGGCAAAGCATGTAGTTTGGTTTGTAGTTTATTTTCATATGCTTATTTATTTGTTTATGGTTAGCTGAGTTCCAAAAAGGAATTGAAGCAAAAGATTTGTAGTTGTTTTTTTTTTTTTTCTTTTCCAAGTTAGGTCAGACCAAAAGTTTTCTTTGAGAGGCTTATCACTGTGTTGGAAATTGGGGAGACAGATAAAAGAAAGAGTGTGATCCTTATCCTCAAGGTCTCAATCACATGAAATAAAGATGGAATAATCAAAATAATAATGTACAATGCTATGGTTTATCAAAATATTATCACATGCTGTAATTTAATAAAATCTTTCCAAACAAGACTGTGATCAAACAATTTTTCCTAGCCTATTCATAATTAAATTGATACTCAGAGGGGAAAGATGGTCAAATCAGGTTCATCTGGCTGGTAGCTGGTAGACCCAAACTTGGTATTGAATCTGAAATCAAGTGTGGTCACTAAGAAAGAAGAGAGGAAGAAAAGCTGAACTGGTTTGGGAAGGCTTTCTGAAAGAAATGATATACAGACTGGTATGAATACGAGTAAGAAGAGTCTGATGTTAGTAGAACAGAGAAAGACACAGCAATTAATGAAGGAATTCCTAACCCTTCATAAAATGCATAGCCCAGTTTATGCTGTATTCCATATCTACGCGGCTCTGAATGCCTCCTGAAATTGAGCCCGTTGCTTGCTTCCACATGCAGTGGCCCTGCTGATGGCTCATAATATTCTTATGCTTACAAAGTCATTTTATCACCTCTCCGCATGTGAGAGTCTGGTTTTGGCCATGATTTCCATTGGGTCCACCACCCTTATGGCAGAAAGTGAAGAGGAACTAAAAAGCCTCTTGATGAAAGTGAAAGTGGAGAGTGAAAAAGTTGGCTTAAAGCTCAACATTCAGAAAACAAAGATCATGGCATCCGGTCCCACCACTTCATGGGAAATAGATGGGGAAACAGTGGAAACAGTGTCAGACTTTATTTTTCTGGGCTCCAAAATCACTACAGATGGTGACTGCAGCCATGAAATTAAAAGATGCTTACTCCTTGGAAGGAAAATTATGACCAACCTAAATAACATATTCAAAAGCAGAGACATTACTCTGCCAACAAA
>NW_011494611.1:1141980-1150894 GCF_000754665.1 Bison bison bison
CTGCAATTCATGGGGTTGAAAAGAGTCGGACATGACTGAGCAACGGATCTGATCTGATCTGATCTGATCTGTTCGATTGGGTCCACCATATTTAGAGCCCTGGGAGCTTAAGCTATGATAGGCCCCACAAAGCCTGTTTCCACAGACAGGCTGGGTAGTCCAACCCAGAGGTAATGATCACAGGACGGACTTTTCTCAGTGGAAGACAGAAGGTTGCCAGTGGATAAATGCCTTTTCCCCTTTTCCTTTTGACAGACTACTTTGCAATGTACTGGTTTCCTGTAGAACCTCTCTGGAGACATCCTAAGTGACCAAGCAGTTAGCAGCACTTCCTGGAGAAACTGTGACCAACTTGTTAACATAATACCCTGTGACAACTTTCTCTTGAAATACCAACTTTGCTTATTTCTGAAATATCAAACTCCCCTGATATTATTAATGCTCACATCTTCTCAGTTTCCTTTTCTAGGTTCTCCTTATTAGAACTTCTGAACATTGAAATGCCCAGCTTTTAGTCTTTGGAAATTTTCTCATCCAGACTCAATTATTATTTTTTGGTGGCAGGGGGTTGGGGGGGGCAGTTATTTCTATTGCTGATGAGTCACAAACGTATTTCTCCAATTCAGACCTGCTTTCTAGACTTCAGACTTGTGTGTTCAGCCAACTGCCTGATCACTGTCTCCACATGGATGCCCAATCAGTATCACACACTTAACGTGACTAAAACCAAACTGTCTTCTGTATATAAGCTCCTCAGGCAATCTCTCCTGCACTTTCTCCATCTCAGAAAATAACCGTTCCAGTCTGCTGACACTGGAGCCAGCTTTGACACCTTTTTCCCCCTGCATCTCCCCACCTTGCCTCCCCATCCATACCCATGCCCATCCACTCCATGCATAGATACTGCATTATCTACAGATAATGCAGTATCTGCACTTCTTTTCCTTCCACAGCTTTTATTCTGCAGAGTGGTCCACCGTGCCATTATCTCCTGCTAAATCATCACAGAAGCTTCCTAACCAGTCTCTCTGCTGCCACTTGGTCTCCCTATTTTCAACTCAGAGGACGAAGTGGTTCTTTTAGGATATAAATCATATGACATCTCTCCTTAGCTTAAAAAACATCTTAAATTTTCCATCCTACGCAGAGCAGAAGCCAGTCCTCAAAATGACCTACAAAGCTCTCTTTGATCAGCCTTCCCCAGACTTCAATATCTTTTTATTTTCTCTCTCTACAACAGTTCCCTTGGCCTCCTTGACTGTCCTCAAATTTGCCCCCCCTTGCTTTCATCTCAGGGTCTCTGCACTTGTCATTCCTCAACTAGAGGGAACATATCCTAGATATATGCTGGTTCACTTTCCCCCTTCCTCAGGAGTCTGCTCAAAAGACCTCTTCTCAACAAGGTCCATCGTGACCATCCCATTGAACATTGCCATAGAATCCTTTTACCCTTTCCCAGCTTTGTTCTTCTGTATAACACTTCTCCCATCCAACACGCTATATACTTTACTTAATTATGTGGTTTATTATCTGTTTGTTGGGTTCAGTCACTACATTGTGTCTGACTCTTTGCGACCTGCCAGGGAATATATTCACTCACTACATCCATCGACAGTAAGCATCACGAGTCCAGAGTCCACCCTGACCCTCATATTCCTAGCCATGTAACAGGAAGGTGCTTGATAGATGTTCGTGGGATAAGTGAGCACTTATTTACCATGTGTGCTCTGTGATCACCCTCCCTTTGGGATCAGTGTTTCCCACCTGCTGAGGTCATGAAAAGGGTGTAGAAAACTGCCTTTGTGGTCATCATCTGTGGCTGAAGGCCTGGGCAGAAGCTATGTCTCTTGTGTGTAGGAAAAGACAGCACATCCTCTGCAGTATTAGCACAACTCTCACCAAGGAGGGAACAAGACCATTACCAGGGGCACAGCCTGCAGACTCACTAGCGTAGGCCAGGCCTTCCCAAGTAGCTGCCATGGTGTGCTGGCTGCCATGGATTACAGAGTGCCACGTGTGCATGCAAAGCAAAGGAACTGCTGCTGCTGCTAAGTCATGTCAGTTGTGTCCGACTCTGTGAGACCCCATAGACGGCAGCCCACCAGGCTCCCCCGTCCCTGGGATTCTCCAGGCAAGAACACTGGAGTGGGTTGCCATTTCCTTCTCCAATGCAGGAAAGTGAAAAGTGAAAGTGAAGTCGCTCAGTCGTGTCCGACTCTAGCAACCCCATGGACTGCAGCCCACCAGGCTCCTCCATCCATGGGAGTTTCCGGGAGAGAGCACTGGAGTGGGTCGCCAGTGCCTTCTCCAAAGGAAAGGAGCAGTAGGTGGGAAAGGCATTAAGTTTTCACTTGAGCCAAGTCTTCATGTGGCATTTCAATAAGCAACGATGGGATGGAAAGGAGGGTCATTCCATGTGAAAAAAAAAATTTAATGACGGGATTATTACCCTGAGAAGAGGGGACCTGGGAGTGATGAAGCCGGGAGGCTGTGGCTGAGCAGCGAGTTTCTCTTCAGGTTCTGAGGGCAGTGCTACGTGTGGGCCCCGGAATGGGCAAGGGCCTCATAGAGCTGAGGACTGGCAACAGTCCCTGGGAAGATCACAATCCAAAATGAAGCATCTATGGCTCCTGTCAGCATCCCAGAGGTCTCTCTTCACTCTGAGAAACACAAAAACAAAAAGAAATACACACACACACACACACACACACATTTGGGGAAACATGTTTGAGAGAAGCAAACAATAAGGCTTATATACATGTGCTATTTAGGGAAGAAGGGAAAAACAAACTTTATTATTATCATTACTACTAATATTGAAATGACCATTCTTGGCTGTGTTGAGCAAGGGATTCTTATATAAATGGCCTTCAATAATTGATGATGCACATCTGAGCTTTCCTGCATCATATTAGCTTATAGAGACTTTCACTTATAATTCACTAATCACAACTCTCATCCCCTTACCCTTTAAAGGCTGGGAAAGTTAACACAGTTTCCATAGGACAATGTACACCATAAGGACACTGTGTGGCTCTGTTAGTGAATTGATGCATCAGCAGAAGCAAAGGACACAATAATCCATCAGAACACAGCCTCTGCCCTCAGCAGACAAAAGGAGCTAGAACTAGAAGATTTGAATTTTGCACCTTAGCCCCGGTGATTTTTAGCTGTGTGAACTTAGGCACCCTGCGTGTGTACTGAGTCGCTTCAGTCGTGTCCTACTCTTTGTGACCCTGTGGACTGTATCCCACCAGGCTTCTCTGTTGTGGGATTTTCCAGGTAAGAATACTGCAGTGGGTTGCCATGACCCACTCCAGGGGATCTTCCTGACACAGGGATCAAACCTGTGTCTCTTAGGTCTCCTGCATTGGCAGGCAGGTTTTTTACCACTAGAGCCACCTGGGAAGCCCTGTTAGTTGCTCAGTCATGTTTGCCTCTGTGATCCAGTGGACTGTAGCCCACCAGTTTCCTCTGCCCATGGAATTCTCCAGGCAAGGATACTGGAGTGGGTAGATATTCTCTTCCCCAGGGTATCTTCCCAACCCAGGGGTCAAACCCAGGCAGATTTCTTTACCATCTGAGCCACCAAGGGAAGCCCTTTGCTGCTGCTGTTGCTGCTGCTAAGTCGCTTCAGTCGTGTCCGACTGTGTGCGACCCCATGGTCGGCAGCCCACCAGGCTCCCCCATCCCTGGGATTCTCCAGGCAAGAACACTGGAGTGGGTTGCCGTTTCCTTCTCCAATGCAGGAAAGTGAAAAGTGAAAGTGAAGTCGCTCAGTCGTGTCCGACTCTAGCAACCCCATGGACTGCAGTCTACCAGGCTCCTCCGCCCATGGAATTTTCCAGGCAAGAGCACTGGAGTGGGGTGCCATTGCCTTCTCTGAGGGAAGCCCTTTAGGGGACAATAAATGTTTCCATGGGCTTGATACAGCTGTCTTTAAAAGATAATTAATTATAAAAATTTCATACAGAAACAGACAAGAGAGTTATATCTATAACATAGAAAACAAACTTGAAAAATCAATAAATCCGTTAAGATTGGCAAAGGTTATGAATAGCCAATTCACAAAAACGGAAATCTTAATAACCAATAATGGCCTAAAAATTAGGGAAGTATGCTCTACCTCGCCAGTAATCAGGGCAAAATAAAACAAAACCAGAAACAAACATCTATAACAACATCAAAACAGACCACTTTACATTCATCAGCTCATCAAAAATCAAAAAGTTGGACATACTCTTTTGATAAATCAATAGATTCTAATCATTCTGAGTCCTGTGTATTTTAGTCACTTTAAAAAAACCTCAGAATCTTTTGTGGTAAAAGAGGTCAGGGGGCACTGTGATTTTGTTTACTTAAAGTTTTCCATTTATTTGCAAAGTCTTGCCCTTTACTTTGTAAATTATTCACTCCACAGCCAGCTCTGAGCACAGTCAAATTAAAAACTTTGCTTATCCCATGTTTGTTTACCGAGAAGGAGAAGGCTTCTTCTTTTTCCACTCTCCACCCCATCGATCACTCTGGATATTTGTAGGCTAATAAAACCTAACCAGCATGTTTCCAGGTGCTCCACACTCTGAGGTATGCCTAGACCATGCATTGAGATAAAAATGAAACCTTTCATTAATAAATGACTGATTCTGTTCCTGTCTCTTCAATTTTCCATGTTTTAAGGTACCTTTAAAAGGACCATTTCCCCTGCATTATGAGGGACATTAGGCTCGGCGACCTTTTAGATTCTGTGCAATTTTATGACCCTATGACTCCACAGCTTTCCAAAGTCTGTTTTATTATTTTCAACATCGTATTTCATGAGAAGTTAGAGGACAGGGGTGCAGGGAGTGTTGGTAGACAGGGAGAGAAGGGTGGAGAAAGAAGAGGAGGTCAAGGGGTCCCAACTATGAGTTGGAACCCTGGAAAAGCAGGCTTGAGTCCCAGATGAAACCTACAGAGGGCTCAAATAGCAGCATGTGCTCTGCCAGAGCACACATCTCAAGTCTTTACACTAGCCTTGCAGCTTTGGGAGGTGGACCCATGTCACAGCCCTCGGATGCACATGTAGCCTTTCTTCCAGAGCCCCCTGGGAATCTGTGTTAGAGGTCTCAACTCTCCTGTCCCAGAATGGAACATCCCCTGAAAGCTTTATCTTCCCGGTGTTGGAATTCATACCACCTGCACAGCCATTTCAGATTCTAGTGGGAAATAGGGGATGTGCAGCTAAAGCCAGAACTTAATGAAACGGCTCTTCACATTTGTGATTCATAATAATAGCTCAATAAATGGTAGTGATTTAAAAATACTGAGTGGTAGGTACGTCTATGAGGGCAAGACTTGTGTCTTACATTATCCTTCTCACTGTTATAAATTCTTAATATCTATTTATTGAATGGTTAAATGAATAAACAAAAGAATATGAATTATGGACTTGTCTCTGCCAATGAAGTCAACATGAAACTTAGAGACTAACTCCATCTGGGACTCCATATAGAGAGATTTCCTCCTCCCTATAATAAAGGACATTACTGATCTCATAACTCCAGACCACAGTCCCATCACAGTGACCCCTGCTCCAGTAGTCCAAAGAATTCAGGCCTGATGTCTTAGTCTCATGGACAGAACCTTCTATAGGTCCTTCTGTTATATTTTCAATATGATTTCTCATTAACCTTCTATAAGACCAACCCATCTAATCACATCCTTCTTAATTTTCAGTGTGTTTCTTGCAACAGTACTTCCCTTAAGGACTTTCTTCTCTTTTTTTCACCCAGCTGACTTTCTCCTTTTATTGAAGTTCCAGCATCAGTAACTTTGTTCAGGGAAAATTACTTACCATCCTCTCTCACCCTGCACATCTAGGGTAGGGGAGAAACTCCTCTACTGTGTTGGCAAAGATCCCTGAGCTTTCTGAGCATATACCCATAGAAAGCCATAAATCAAAAAGATACAAGCACCCCAATACTCATTGGAGCAGTATTTATAATAGCCAGGACATGGAAGAAACCCAAATGTCCACTAGTAGAGGAGTAGATAAAGAAGATGTGGTGTGTCTTCTATATTTATTCTCCTCTCTGTCCCCAAAGATTTCCCAGTGCTTTTATCAAAATAGATACTCAATAAAGTTTTCCACTGAACTGTTAGCTTCTGCATATCACTGGGAAGAAATTTCCAGCCATTATTTTATAATGAGTTCATATGAATCTTCACAAGAATTAGTTATTTTTTACAAAGGCTTGGAAGACACGTATCAAATAAAAAAGACTTCACATATTGTCCAGCTGAAGAAATACACAGGGAATGTTTAAAAGTCTGGATGCTAAAAATAATCTCTCATTCCATGGTAAGCTGAAATGATATTGCAAAGAAATGTCAATGCATTGAAGTGGAAAGCCAATTACACTTGACATAAATGTATTTTAAACCCAAGCTCTTGCCACTTAATTTAGGTCCCTGCCTTTTCTTGGAGGCAAGAAAGAGAAGCAGTATACTTCAGGAGAAGCAGTATATGCTTCAGGAGAAGTATACTATCCAGGAGAAGCAGTACTGACTTCAGCATGGCACAAATTCTGTCTCACTTCCTGAGTGCATCTTTGTGTAACTCTGTGAACAGGTGAAATGTATTTATATTCTCTAAGCTCAGTTATCTCATCTGTATCATGGTCTAATTAGATGTAACACATGGGGTGTTCTCAATATTTTATGGAATTATGTAAGTAAATAATTTAGCATTGCATACCTCATATGAAACTCATACTGAATATGAAATTCAAAACCCATCCATCTTGGGTGGGTCTTGGGCGGATCTTGGGGCAGGATACATCTAAGTCCTTAGCTATGTCTATGAAAACGACATGCCCAATTACTGGCAATAGATGACATTCAACATACATCCATTAAAATAATGAAAATGGTGTCATCAGTAGTGGTGGTGGCCCTGATAGTGGTTTTCTTCAAAAAGAGGAAGGAGGAGAAGGAAGAGACGGAGGTGGATAAGAGGAGTAAGAGGATAACTGGTAAAGAAAGATGAAAAATGTCAGGAGTTTTTGAAGGAGCATAAAATGTGACACCCATGTTGTTGAGACAAAGTAAGTACTATGACTGGAAACTATTTCTTAGTGTTTACAGCCCAGAAAAGTCCTAGTGGATTTTATCTGTACTAAAGAATACCATAACAACAACTGGGATGAGACTGCTTTCATCATGATTTAAAAAGGCCTGTCAACATCTCTAAGGATGAAGTGCTTTAAACTTGTGAATTTCTTGGAATTCCAAGATGGCTATGGCTTTTCTTTCTGTGACCCAAGGCAGCATAATTGCAAGAGTATCAACTGGATATCCTGATTTAGGTTCAAAAGTCTGATTTTTTTAAATAGTTCATGCAAGTTAAAAATAGCCAAGACTTGACTTCAGGGAATTATTCTTTCAAAAGTATTATTTCTTTAGAAAGTGCCACATTTTTGTTTTTTCCATGTCATCACTGGCACAACCATTTTTGAAGGCTTAGTAATAATACTCTTTTTAAACTTTAGTCTCAGTGATGAGGCCCCTTCAGGAGAGAACAAAGGGTTCCTTACTTAAATCTTAAACTAAAGAGGATGAGGGAAATGTTTTGCTTGATATATGCTACCGATGAAGCTAATGGCACAGCAAAAACTAGCTCTTAGAGGTAGTTAAGTTCGCTTGTACACTGGTTTTAGGATGGGGGAATATGCATGTCAACAATTTATGATTTTGTTTTGACTTGAGTATTTGGTTTAATAATTTCATCAGCTATTTTCTTTGTCTGCTTGATCTCTTCTAATTCATTTTGTGTTTCTTTCATATGTTATGACATTAAAAACCAACATGTCAAAATGGACTATATTTCCTTAGGCACAAATTTTTCTTTTTCGTTTTTTTTTTTTTTCTCTCTTGTTCCTGATTATATAAGGAATAAAGGCTTAATAGAAAAAATGTGAAAAATAAAGGAAAAATTAAGATATTACATCTATATATCACCAACTGGAAGCATGCATTCACAGCCATTCCTGCTATATACACACAATATTATAAGTCTATTGGTCTGTTTCTTCCTAACTTTTAATCTGTGCATTTTTCCTCTTTATATACTCCTTATATAAATTTATATTCAGATTTTTTGTTTGCCTGTGTTGTGTTGTTTTTTTTCAACCTCAGATAAGGCATATAATTGAGTCAATATTACTTTTTATTTCATAATAATTATAATTGATTCTTTTCCATACTTGCTTTATTTTACCTTATATTTTATTTTCCATTTATTCCCTCTCCTTCCCCTTCCCTTTCTTCCCCAAAACACACAAAATAGTGTATTTGATGTTTCCTTAGATATAGAGTCAATCTTGAAAAATATTTTATATGTATGCATTTTTCACTTACAGAAATAAAATTATGAATTTCCTGCTTATTTTATTGTATTGTATTTCTTAATTTATTCAATAAATACTATGCTTTCAATAGCTAACCTCATTCCTCCAAGGGGATCTAATTTATTTCTTCTGACTATAACTCTACTCCATTATGAGTACCCTCTCCTTTTTAATTTATTCAATCTGCTGGTAATTGACATTTAAGCTAGTTTTACTTCCCCACAACCACAGACATTTTATGAATAAATCTGTCAACTGACCTCTGGAGAAGGGCATGGCAACCCACTCCAGGATTCTTGCCTAGAGAATCCCATGGACAGAGGAACCTGCTGCTGCTAAGTCGCTTCAGTCGTATCCGACTCTGTGCGACCCCATAGACGGCAGCCCACCAGGCTTCCCTGTCCCTGGGATTCTCCAGGCAAGAACACTGGAGTGGGTTGCCATTTCCTTCTCCAATGCATGAAAGTGAAAAGTGAAAGTGAAGTCGCTCAGTCATGTCCGACTCCTAGCGACCCCATGGACTGCAG
>NW_011494611.1:1150994-1179610 GCF_000754665.1 Bison bison bison
GAATCCTAGCGACCCCATGGACTGCAGCCACCAGGCCCCTCCGTCCATGGGATTTTCCAGGCAAGAGTACTGGAGTGGGCTGCCATTGCCTTCTCCGATAGTTCTGCTAGTGTTGCTTTATTAATCTTGAGTCTATCTTAGGTGCATTTATCTTTACAAACATTGTAGCTGTTGGATATATTGTTCTTTCAAGTATGCTTTTATTGAACTCTTATGCCCACTTTTATCTCAGATTATCTTTATCTATTATGAAATTGCTACCTCAGCCTCCTATGGTACACATCTTCCTCATATACTTCTTTCTCTATCTTTGTGCACACTCTTTATATCCATTTGTTTAAAATTTTTCTCTGAATGATAACAAATTAGTGAATCTTGACATAAGAAACGCAATCAGAAAACTCTCTGACTTTTAAGCTATGAATTTAAACCATATACATTTAATGTATCATCATTTTGCTGACACAATGCCACTTGTTCTTGCAACTTTATTTTGTACTTCATATTTGCCATGCATTTTTTTCCTTTGCATTTCTCCTTTCAAACTATCCAATGGCCAGAGTATATTCCATCTTGCTGTTTTTGAAAGTTACATATTCTATTGAATTTTTTTCAGATAGAATCAATTTATTAAAATCTGTAATTATTTTCTTTTAATTTTGTCATCAATGCTTAAAATTTCAATGTATACATCTTCCTCTGATCAAGACAAACACTTTAATCCATTCTTTTCTTTCTTGAACTTGCCTTCTCTACTCCCTTATTGCATCATGTTGAGTTTTAGTCTGAATTCCTATATATTTCCCTTTTCTTCCATTTTTATTTGTGAGAGACATATCACTAAGATAAAAACTTTTGCTAAAGTAATTAATATTGTTTCCCAGTTCTCCAGATAAATAATTATCTACCTGTTGTAATACATCCTATAAAAGTATATTCAAAGACATTATTTTTGCATTACAATTTCCGAGCTTTGTATACCTAAGTTTATTTCATTTCTGCATTTGAATTTGATATACATATGCTTTTTATAAAACACTTCTAAATATTTCTCCACTCTCCTCTTGAATATACTACTATATAAAGAATGTTGACTTCAACCTGATTTCCTACTCCTTTGTAAGTCATATATTTTTAATCTAGAAATGCACATAACTCTCTCTTCTGAAGTTTTTGCTTGTGCTTTACTATAATTATTTATTTATTTATTTGCTTCTCCTTTATATTGATTTCTTTATCTACATTATTTAGCACTCAGAATTTTCTGTATAAAATGCTTCCTTAAAAACTGGATTATTTGTTTTCATGGAACTGAACAAATAGTTCCAAAATTTATATGGAATCACAGAAGACCCAGAGTTACCAAAGAAATTCTGAGGAAAAAGAACAAAGCAGGAAGAATAACCATCCCAGACTTCAGACAATACTATTAAGTTACAGTAATCAAAACAGCATGGTATTGGCACAAAAACAAACACATACATGAATGGAACAAAAGAGAGAACCCAAAAATAAACCCACACATCGATGGTCAATTAATCTTAAGCAAAAGAGGAAAGTATATACAATGGAGAAAAGATAGTCTCTTCAGCAAGTGGTGTTGGGAAAGCTGGGATAGCCGCATGTAAATCAATGAAGTTAGAACACACCCTTATGTCATACACAAAAATAAACTCAAGACTTAAAGACATAACTATAAGATTTGACACCTTAAAACTCTTAGAAGAGAACATTGGCAGGACACTCTAGCATAAATCATAACAATATTTTATTGGATCCATTTCCTAGTATAATGGAAACAAAAACAAAAATAAACAAAAGAGACATAATTAAACTTAAAAGCTTTTACACAGCTGCTGCTGCTAAGTCGCTTCAATCGTGTCTGACTCTGTGCGACCCTATAGACGGCAGCCCACCAGGCTCCCCCGTCCCTGGGATTCTCCAGGCAAGAATACTGGAGTGGGTTGCCATTTCCTTCTCCAGTGCATGAAAGTGAAAGTGAAGTTGCTCAGTCGTGTCTGACCCTCAGCGACCCCATGGACTGCAGCCTTCCATGGTCCTCCATCCATGGGATTTTCCAGGCAAGAGTACTGGAGTGGGGTGCCATTGCCTTCTCTGTTTTACACAGCAAAGGAAACCATAAAGAAAATGAATAGATAATCTATGGCATGTGAAAAATATTTGCAAATGATGTGAACATAAAGGGGTTAACTTCCAAAAATATATAAACAATTTATACAGTTCAATATTTAAAAACAAAAATCAAAAAGTGGAGAGATTAAGATGGCAGAGGAGTAGGTGGATGTGGAGTACATCTCTCTCCATGGATACATCAGGAGTACACCTTCAGACACAGAAGTACAAGCAGAACACCAGCTGAGAGCAGAAAGGAGTACCTGACCAGCAGAAAATATACAGAACCATGAAAAATTCAGTAGGATGAAGGAACTAAGGGGAAAAAGAGGTGCCTTAGTAGGACTGGACACGCCCTCAGCAGGTGGGGGAACTGAAGCAGGGATCTGATCCCTACATTGAGGCAACTGAGTCAGAGGAGAAACATTTAAGGCTGAGAGTGAAACAGCTGATCTGTGGCAGCCTAAATGGAATGAGAATCAGTCCTTGCCACAACCATACATACCCTGGATAGGGATGCAGGTCCCCTGCAAGGCACAATGGTTGGGAGCTGGTGTTTAGGGACTGTGGAGCAATCCCAGGGCAAGGGCTGCTGTTGACTGCAGAGAGATGGATCATGGGGATGTGAGGGAGGAGATTGTGGTGGGAGATGCCTGTAGGAAATGCCTGTGGAGGAGAGCCGGGCAGCCATAGAAGCAAGGCAATACTGCTGAGTCATGCGTAGCGTGTGGAGTCATCATAATAGCCTCTCTCTCTCCATACACTAGCATTGGCAGCTGAACAGTAGAGACACTGTGGCCCATCAAATGCCTGACACACTGAATGCAGAGTAGGATCCCACCGAGGGTGCCCCTTTAAGTGCCTGATGGGCCCATCTACAGAGTAGGACTCCAGTCAGGGGGGCCTTCCGTGTGCCTGACTCGCCAAACAACAGAGAAGGACCCCAGGCAAGGGAGCCCTCTAAGTGCCTGAATGGGCAGAGCTATGGAGAAAAACTAGCCAAAGAGGCCTTCTGATCGCCAGCTACAAGAGGCTTGGGAAAAAAGACTCTGATAGGGTCATAACTCCTGGGGTGGAGGCAGTCTGTGTCCTTGAACATTTTGCACCGCTAGGGTCCCCGAAACCCAAGCAGCTGTGCCACCTTCACTCTCAACTCTCACGGGTGCAGAGTTGCCACAGGCAAAAAAGTCTTGCATCGATGCGTGCAGAGATGCTTCGGTCCTGTCCAACTCTTTGCAGCCCTATAGACTATGGGCTGCCAGGTTTCTCTGTCAGGGGGATTCTCGAGGCAAGAATCCTGGATCGTATTGGCCAATACTGGTTGCCATACCCTTCTAGAGCACTATATTTCCTGCTGCCCTAGCGTCCAACTCCCCTGAGTACCTGGTGCTGCCAGAACCCCTGTGATCCAAACAGCTGCACCACCTCCACCCCCGGCCCTCACAGGGGCAAACCCTAGTTTGTCAGGGCAGTCTCAGGAGCAATCCCCAGTGGACAACCCGCATGCAGAGGTAGAAATAAAACCACAATTGAAACCCAGAGGCAGTGTGGCTAAGGATGAAGACTCAAAACCTTCCCACCAGCTGTACAAGCTGCAGATTAAATCCACATGATCAACTTGCCAGACTCTGTATCTATGGAATGTATAAAAGGACATTGAGAGCTCCCACAAAAGAAAATCCACTAGTTCTGATAGCTGTGGACATTGGAGGCAAGGAACGCAAAGGAGTAGGACCAGATTAGAATCTGAGCTGCCCCCACAGCAGGTCCAGAGACCAGCACAGTGTTGGAGGGCCTCCTAGGGAGTCAGGTGGACTGTGACTCCCAGCGAGGGAAAGGACTCTCACAGCGGTGACTCAAAAAAACACATTTATTATTCATATGTTTTGACTTGTTCTGCAGATTCTTTTGGACTTTTTTCCTTTTCCCCCCTTCTGTTGTAGTTATCAGTTCTATTAGTGATATGAAATCAAATTAAACTTTTAAGCCTTTTTTTTTCTCAATCACATTTTTAATTGTTGTTCTACATTGGGCCTTTGCAGTTTTCCTTCTTTTTTTTTTTCCCCCTTTCTTTTCTCTATTTTTTTTATTTTAATTTTTAAACCTATTATTATTTTTTCTACATTTATTCCCTTGCTTGCTTCTCCTACTGTTCTTTTCCCCTTGCACTTAATCTTTAATGTATATAAGTCTTCTGCATCTACCTCTATTTAACTTTGCGTGTCTATTATTTCTTTCTTTCTTTCCTTTCCTCACAACATATTTGTTAGTTTAGTTTTCATCGCTTCATTCCCCAGTTGGCACCTTGCTTTAGTTTCATTTTTCAGTTTGTGCTTTAGTTAGTTTGGTCTTAACTAGTTGATATAATTTTTGGTTTCCTTTGCTTGCCAGGTCAATCTATTGTACTTTATTTTTGTTGGGCTATTTGATTTTGCTTATGGGTATATATCTATATGTGTATATTCAGTTACACTTTATATTTTTATTATAAACCTCCACCTCTATGTTGGTCTTTTATAGTTCTGTGGAGTTTTCCTTTTTTTTTTTTTTTGGTCTCTTTTTAAACTTTTAAAATCTATTATTATTTCTTATACATTTATTCCTTTGTTTACTTTTCCTACTGTTCTTCTCCCCTTGCAGTTAACCTTTAATGTATATAAATCTTTATCTACTTCTGTTTAACTTTGCATATCTATTCTTTCTTTCTTTTCTTTCTTTCCTTTCCTCTCAACATTTTGTTAGTTTTATTTTCATTGCTTTATTCCCCAACTGGCACCTTACTTTAGTTTTGTTTTCTAGTTTGTGCTTTAGTTAGTTTTGTTCTGGTAGATATAATTTTTGGTTTCCTTTGTTTGCTGGGTCAATCTATTTTACTTTATTTTTGTTGGACTGTTTTGATTTTGCTCGTGAGTGTATATGTATATATGTATATTCAGTCATACTTTTTATTGTTGTTTTAAACCTCTGTCTGGCTGTACATTGGGCTTTTGCAGTTCTGTGGAGTTTTCCTTTTTTTTCTTTTCTCTTTTTTATAATTTTAATTTTTAAACTTTAAGCCTATTATATTCTTTCTATATTTATTTCTTTGTTTGCCTTTCCTACTGTTATTTTCCCCTTGCAGTTAATCTTTATGGGAGTAAATCTTCTTCATCTACCTCTATTTAACTTTGCATATCTATTCTTTCTTTCTTTCCTTTCTTCAACACATTTGTTAGTTTTGTTTTCATTGCTTTATTCCCCAATTGGTACCTATCTTTAGTTTTGTTTTCTGATTTGTGCTTTAGTTAGTTTTGTTCTTAATTGGTAAATATAATTTTTGATTGCCTTTGTTCGCTGGGTCAGTCTATTGTACTTTATTTTAGTTGGACTGCTTAGACGTTGCTTATGTGTGTATATGCATGTGTATATTCCATTATTTTAATTATTATTTGCCTGATTTTGTAACTGCCATTTGTCTGGGGTTCATCTTTGGTTTCTCATTTTTGGGTATTTGTTTTAATCTCACTTAATGCCATAACAGAAAAATTGTGGAATCTTTGTTCCTGACCAGAGATCAAGCCCTGAGCCTTTGGAGTGGGATCACTGACTCCAAGACCCTAGACTACCAGAGAACTAACTCTGCTGTTGCTGCTGCTGCTGCTGCTGCTAAGTCACTTCAGTTGTGGCTGACTCTGTGTGATCCCAGAGATGGCAGCCCACCAAGCTCCCCTGTCCCTGGGATTCTCCAGGCAAGAACACTGGAGTAGGTTGCCATTTCCTTTTCCAAGAAGTAACCCTGCTGCTGCTGCTCCTGCTGCTAAGTTGCTTCAGATAAGATCAGATCAGTCGCTCAGTCGTGTCTGACTTTTTGTGACCCCGTGAATCACAGCATGCCAGGCCTCCCTGTCCATCACCAACTCCCAGAGTTCACTCAGACTCACGTCCATCGAGTCAGTGATGCCATCCAGCCATCTCATCCTCTGTCGTCCCCTTCTCCTCTTGCCCCCAATCCCTCCCAGCATCAGAGTCTTTTCCAATGAGTCAACTCTTCTCATGAGGTGGCCAAAGTACTGGAGTTTCAGCTTTAGCATCATTCCTTCCAAAGAAATCCCAGGGCTGATCGCCTTCAGAATGGACTGGTTGGATCTCCTTGCAGTCCAAGGGACTCTCAAGAGTCTTCTCCAACACCAAAGTTCAAAAGCATCAATTCTTCAGCGCTTAGCCTTCTTCATAGTTCAACTCTCACATCCATACATAACCACAGGAAAAACCATAGCCTTGACTAGACAAACCTTTGTTGTAATGTCTCTGCTTTTTAATATGCTGTCTAGGTTGGTCATAACTTTCCTTCCAAGGAGTAAGCCTCTTATTTTCATGGCTGCAGTCACCATCTGCAGTGATTTTGGAGCCCAGAAAAATAAAGTCTGACACTGTTTCCACTGTTTCCCCATCTATTTGCCATGAAGTGATGGGACCAGATGCCATGACCTTCGTTTTCTGAATGTTGAGCTTTAAGCCAACTTTTTCACTCTCAACTTTCACTTTCATCAAGAGGCTTTTTAGTTCATCTTCACTTTCTGCCATAAGGGTGGTGTCATCTGCATATCTGAGGTGATTGATATTTCTCCCAGCAATCTTGATTCCAGCTTGTGTTTCTTCCAGTCCAGCGTTTCTCATGATGTACTCTGCATAGGGTGACAATATACAGCCTTGACGAACTCCTTTTCCTATTTGGAACCAGTCTGTTGTTCCATGTCCAGTTCTAACTGTTGCTTCCTGACCTGCATACAAATTTCTCAAGAGGCAGATCAGGTGGTCTGGTATTTCCATCTCTTCTAGAATTGTCCACAGTTTATTGTGATCCACACAGTCAAAGGCTTTGGCATAGTCAATAAAGCAGAAACAGATGTTTTTCTGGAACTCTCTTGCTTTTTCAGTCATGTCCAAATCTGTGCGACCCCATAGATGGCAACCCACCAGGCTCCCCCATCCCTGGGATTCTTCAGGCAAGAACACTGGAGTGGGTTGCCATTTCCTTCTCCAATGCATGAAAGTGAAAAGTGAAAGTGAAGTCACTCAGTCATGTCCAACTCTTAGTGACCCCATGGACTCCAACCTATCAGGCTCTCCCACCTAGAGAGTATCAAATACTGAGAATTCACACAAAGGAAACCACTTGAATACAAGTCCCAGCAGCACCCAACCACCAGTAGCACCTTGTGCAGGATGCCTCATCTGAATAACAAACAAAATAAAAATACAAACCAATCATCAGCAGGCAGGATTACCACCTAGCTCAGCCTTGCCCGTCAAAGGAAAAACAAACAAAAACTCAGCACAAATCTCACCCTATACAAAGCTTACACAAACCACTGGACCAACCTTAGGAGGGCAGAAACCAAAAGGAAGAAAGAATTCAACTTGGAAACATGGAAAAAGGAGACTTCAAACACAATAAGTTAAAAATATATAATGAAAAGGCAGAGAAATACTACACAAATGAAGGAGCAAACTAGAAACACAGAATTCCAAATCAATGAAGAGGAAATAGGTAAACTACCTGGAAAAGAATTCAGAATAATGATAGTAAAGATGATGAAAAACCTTGAAAACAAAATGGAGAAAATGCATCAATGAACAAAGACCTAGAAGAATTAAAGAATAAACATACAGAGAAAAACAACACAATTACTGAAATTAAAAATATTCTGGAAAGAATCAATAGCTGAATATCTGAAGCAGAACAAATCAGTGAGCTGGAAGATAAAATGGTGGCAATAACTTCTGAAGGACAGAATAAAGTAAAAAGAATGAAAATAACTGAGGACAGTCTCAGAGGCCTCTGTCACAACATCGAATGCATCAGTATTTGAATTAAGGGGTCCCAGAAGAAGAAGTAAGAAATAAAGGGTATGAGAAAATTTTTGAAGAGATTATAATTGAAAATTTACCCAACATGGAAAAGGAAATAGTCAATCAAGTCCAAGAGGCACAAAGAGTCCCATACAGGATAAACCCAAGAAGAAACACACCAGGACACATACTAATCAGACTAACAAAGACTAAACACAAAGAAAGAATATTAAAAGTAGCAAGGGGAAAACAACAAATAATATACAAAGGAAACCCCATACACTTGACAGCTGATCTTTCAGCAAAAACTCTGCAGGCCAGAGGGAATGGCAGGATATATTTAAAGTACTGACAGGGAAAAAATTACAACAAAGATTACTGTACCTGGCAAGGATCTCATTCAAAATTGATGGAGAAATAAAAAAGCTTTTCAGATAAGCAAAAGTTAAGAGAATTCAGTACCACCAAACCAGCTTTACAACAAATGTTAAAGGGACTTATATAGTCAAGAAATACAAGAGAAGGAAAAAGAACTACAAAATCAACCCCAAACAATAAAATGGCAATAGGAACATATATATCAATAATTACTTTAAATGTAAATGGATTAAATGCTCCAGCCAAAAGACACAGACTGGCTGAACAGATAAAAAGCAAGACCCATATATATTTTGTCTACAAGGTTTCTTGTAGACAAGAAACTTCTTGTCTACACTTCAGACCTAAAGACACATACAGACTGAAAGTGAGAGGATGGAAAAAATATATCCCAAGCAAATGGGAAGCAAAAGAAAGCTGGAGTAGCAATCCTCATATCAGGCAAAACAGACCTTAACATAAAGAAGATTACAAGAGATAAGGAAGGATACTACATAATGATCAAGGGATCAATCCAAGAGGAAGACATAACAATTGCAAATATCCATGCACCCAACATAGGAGCACCTCAATGCATAAGACAAACACTAACAGACATACAAGGAGAAATTGACAGTAACACAATAATAGTAGGAGACCTTAACACCACACTCACACCAGTGGACAGATCATCAATACAGAAAATTAAAAAGAAAACACAAGTCTTAAATGGTCCATTAGATGAGATGGATCTCATCGATATCTTCAGGATATTCCATCCAAATGCAGAAGAATACACCTTCTTCTCAAGTGCACATGGAACATTCTCCAGGATGGAGCATATCTTGGGTCACAAATCAAACCTCAGTAAATTTAAGAAAATTGAAATAGTATCATGCATCTTCTCAGACCACAACACTATGAGACTATATCTCAATTACAGAGAAAAACTGTAAGAAACACAAATGCATGGAGATTAAACAACACGTTTCTAAATAACCAACAGGTTACTGAAGAAATCAAAAGGGAAATTTAAAAAAAAATGACAATGAAAACACTCAAAACCCATGGGATGCAGTGAAAGCAGTTCTAAGAGGGAGGTTTATAACAATACAATCCTACCTCGAGAAACAAGAAAAACATTGAATAGTCAATGTAACTTTACACCTAACAACTGGAAAAAGAAGAACAACCGCACCCCACCCCACCCCTGCCCAAATTACTAGAAGGAAAGAAATCATTAATATATGAGCAGAAATAAGTGGAAAAGAAATGAAAGAAACAAGAGTAAATATTAATAAAACTGAAAGCTCGTTCTTTGAGAAGATAAACATAAATGAAAAGCCTTTAGCCAGACTCATCAAGAAAAAAAGAGAGAAGAATCAAATCACCAAAATTAGAAATGAAGGAGAGGTTATAACAGACAATGCAGAAATACAACGGATTATAAGAGACTATTATGAACAACTGTATGGCAATAAAATGGATAAACTGGAAGAAATGGACAGATTCTTAGAAAAGTTCAATCTTTCAAGACTGAACCAGGAAGAAATAGAAATTATGAACAACCCAATTGAAAGCACTGAAATTGAAGCTGTGATCAAAAATCTCCCAAATAACAAAACTGAAAGTATTACCTACCTCTAAGGTCAGGAAACAAGACAAAGGTGTCCACTTTCACCCCTATTATTTAATGTAATTCTGGAATCCCTAGCTACAGCAATCAGAGAAGAAAAAGAAATAAAAGGAATCCAGATCAGAAAAGAAGAAGTAAAGCTCTCATTGTTTGCAGATGACATGATATTGTACATAGAAAACCCTAAAGATAATATCAGAAAATTACTAGATCTGATCAGTAAATTTAGCAAAGTTGCAGGATCCAAAGTCAAAACACAGAAATCACTTGCATTTCTATATACTACCAATGAAAAATCAGAAAGAGAAATTGAAGAATCAATCCAATTCACCATTGCAACAAAAATAATTAAATATCTAGGAATAAACTTACCTAAAGAGACAAAAGAACTGCACATAGAAAATTATAAGACACTAATGAAAGAAACCAAAGACATCATAAACAGATGGAGAGATATTCCATGTTCCTGGGTAAGAAGAATAAATATTGTGAAAATGACTATACCACCAAATGCAATCTACAGATTCAATGTGATCCCTATCAAATTACCAATGGCATTTTTCACAGAACTACAACAAAAATTTCCCAGTTCATATGGAAACACAGAAGACCCCAAATAGCCAAAGCAGTCTTGAGAAGGAGGAATGGAGCTGGAGGAATCAACCTTCCTGACGTCAGATTGTACCACAAAGCTACAGTCGTCAAGACAGTATGCTACTGCACAGAAACAGAGACACAGACCAGTGGAACATGACAGAAAGCCCAGAAGTAAACCCATGCAGCTATGGGTACCTTATTTTTGACAAAGTAGGCAAGAATATACAATGGGGCAAAGACAGCCTCTTCAATAAATGGTGTTGGGTAAACTAGACAGCTACATGTAAAAGAATGAAATTAGAACACTTCCTAACACCATACACAAATATAAATTCAAAATGGGTTAAAGACCTAAATGTAAGACCAGAAAGTAAAAAAACATAGGCAGAACACTCAATGTCATAAATCAAAGCAAGGTCCTCTATGATCCACCTCCTAGAGTAATGGAAATAAAAACAGAAGCAAACAAGTAGGACCTGATTAAAGTTAAAAGCTTTTGCACCACAAATGAAACTATAAGCAAGATGAAAAGACAACCCTCAGAACAGGAGAAAATAACAGCGAATGAAACAAATGACAAAGGATTAATTTCCAAAATATACAAGCAGCTCATATAACTCAATGCCAGAAAAACAAACAACCCAATCAAAAAGTGGGAAAAAGAACTAAACAGATATTTTGCCAAAGAAGACATACAGATGGCTAACAAACACACGGAAAGATGCTCAACATCTCTCATTATTAGGGAAATGCAAATCAAAACTACAGTAAGATATCACCTCACAGCAGTCAGAATGGCCATCAGCAAAAAGTCTACAAACAATAGATGTTGGAGAGGATGTGGAGAAAAAGGAACGCTCTTGCACTGTTGGTGGGAATGTAAATTGATTCAGCCACTATGGAAGACGTTATGGAGATTCCTTAAAAAACAGAAATAAAACCACCATATGACCCAGCAATCCCAATTCTAGGCATATATCCTGAGGAAACCAGAATTTAAAAAGATACATGTATCCCATTGTTCATTACAGCACTATTTATAGAACATGGAGGCAACCTAGATGTCCATTGACAGATGAATGGATAAAGAAGTTGTGGCACATATACACAATGAAATATTACTCAGCCATAAAAAAGGAAAACATTTGAGTCACATTTCTAATGAGGTAGATGAACCTAGAACCTATTATACAGAGTGAAGGAAGTCAGAAAGAGAAAGATAAATATCATATTACTTTGTTAACAAAGGTCCAACTAGTCAAGGCCATGGTTTTTCCTGTGGTCATGTATGGATGTGAGAGTTGGACTATAAGGAAAACTGAGCACTGAAGAATTAATGCTTTTGAACTGTGGTGTTGGAGAAGACTCTTGAGAGTCCCTTGGACTGCAAGGAGATCCAACCAGTCCATCCTAAAGGAGATCAGTCCTGGGTGTTCACTGGAAGGATTAATGGTGAAGCTGAAACTCCAATACTTTGGCCACCTGATGCGAAGAGCTGACTCATTTGAAAAGACCCTGATGCTGGGAAAGATTGAGGGCAGGAGGAGAAGGGGACAACAGAGGACGAGATGGTTGGATGGCATCACCAACTTAATGGACCTGAGTTTGGGCAAACACCAGGAGTTGGTGATGGACAGGGAGGCCTGGCATGCTGAGGTTCTTCGGGTCACGAAGAGTTGGACACGATTGAGCGACTGAACTGAACTGAATACATATATACGGAATCTAGAAAAATGGTACTGAAGAATTTACTTACAGGGTAGCAATGGAGAAACAGACATAGAGAATAGACTTATGGACATGGGGAGAGGGGAGGAGAGGGTGAGATGTATGGAAACAGTAACATGGAAACTTACATTACCATATGTAAAATAGATAGCCAACACGAATTTGCTGTATGGCTCAAGAAACTCAAACAGGGGCTCTGTATCAACTTAGAGGAGTGGGATGCGGAGGGAAATGGGAGGGAAGTTCAAAAGGGAGGGGATATATATACACCTATGGCTGATTCAGGTTGAGGTTTGACAGAAAACAAAATTCTGTAAAGCAATTATCCTTCAATAAAAAAAAAAAAGTGAAAAGAAAAAAGTGGGCAGAAGACCTAAATAAACATTTCCCCAGAGAAGACATACAGATGACCAACACACACATGAAAAGATGCTCAACATCTCTAATTATCCATTCTGCCATTCACTCATCTTGAGAATTCTATTTCAATTCTTTTATTTTGCCCACTTGATATCTCAATTTTTTAAAAGAATTTATTTTCTTGCTTTTGATCCTAATAGATTTTCTTTTTACTCTAGGTATGCCTTTTATGCATATGTCTATATTTCCAAGGAGCATCAAGCTTCATGAAGGTATTAAACCACTTCTACTATATACCAGTGCCTGATAAATGTAAGAAATTCAAATAATATTAGCTAAATTTCTGAATGAAAGAAAAGATATATTACATTATTTATGTAACACTTCACATGCTTGGAGGAATCTTTAGCATTTTCAAATCATGTTTCTTAACCTCACTGAGTGCTCTAAAATTTATTCTACTAAAATTTTATTTGCTGATGCATCTGTGATACCTACAATAGTTCCTGACATATGGTAGTGGCTCAAAATATTTGTTAAGCGATATATGAATGAACAGAAGATAATTCCTTGAAATGGTTCCGCTGTGTACTAGACTGAAAGGTGGCCCTGAAAAGGATATGCTTACTTCCTAGCCCTTGGAACCTGTGAATATTACCTTATGAGGTGGAAAAATGAATACTACAATATATCACAAAAGATGTAACTCAAATGTGGGAGCGGGACCATAAAGAAGGCTGAGCATCAAAGAATCGATACTTTCAAATTGTGGCACTGGAGAAGACTCCTGAGAGTTCCTTGATAGCAAGGAGATCAAACCAGTTAATCCTAAAGGAAGTCAACACTGAATACTCATTGGAAGGACTAATACTGAAGCTCCAATACTTTGGCCACCTGATGTGAAGAGCTGACTCACTGGAAAAGCCTCTGATGCTGGGAAAGATTGAAAGCAAAAGGAGAAGCAGGTGACAGGGGATGAGATGTTTAGATAGCATCATTGACTCAATGGACATGAATTCGAGCAAACTCCAGGAGAGAGGGGAGGACAGGGAAGCCTGGTATGCTGCAGTCCATGGAGTCACAAAAGAGTCGGACATGCCTCAGCAACTGAACAACAAGTTAAGGTTTGACAAAAAAGTAGCTTGTCCTGGATTATCTAGGTGGGCCCTAAATAAAGTGACAATATCCTTAATAGGAGTAAGTCAGGGCGACAGTCAACAAAGACAAAGGAGGCGGCAATGGACCAGAAAGCATGATTGGAGTGATGTGGCCACACACCAGAGAGTACCAACAGCCTCCAGAAGCTGGAGGAAGCAGAGAACGGACTCTCCCCTACAGGTTCCATAGGAAGCTGGCTCTGCTGATACATTGCTTTTAAACTTTCATATGCCAGAATTGTGAGAGAATAATTTCCTATTGCTGTGAGCCACTACCCTTGTGGTAATTTGCTGCAGCCACAGGACACTGATAATCATGGTAAAATGTTTGGGAAGTCAGTCCTTTATAAGATGCTCCCCTCACTTCATCATTTTGAAATTTATAATGCACATTAACATACTTCAAGATCTCTAACATCCTGAGTATTTAAGTCAGTGTTTCCAAAACTTTAAAAGAACTGCTCTTCTTGCCTTCCTTCTGTCCTTATAACATTTACAGCCCATGTGCCTATGGTTTTGCAGAATTTACTTTGAAGAATACTGAGTTACATATTCTTCACCCTAAGAATAGGTCAAAAACAGTCGCAAGTAGCCTAAGTGCATAAAACAGTGAACTCTCCCTCCCTCGCCAAGCCCTGTGCTCTGCCTGCCACGCCATCCACTCAGGTAAGGTGGGCTTTCCAGTCGGTCCACCTAGGGGAGAACGTTATCTCAGGTCTGCACTGGCTTTTCAAAACAGAGTGGTGGTCCAGGGGTCCAGTCATCTTTCTCCAAGGCCCACCTACATTTCTCTTTATAGTGCATATAAACCCTGTATATAAGTTTGACCTTTAAATTTTTTAGTTTACTTAGGTGGACAGAATATTACAGTATCAGGTTTTGCTTAAATAGTAAAAATTTATGTATATTACAAGATTGTTTTATCAAAAAGAATGTCAGTTATTAATAAAAATAATCATTTGGGTTTAAAAAAATAGTTGCAAAGTCATAATATTTTACTATTATTCCTAAAACAACTGGTACACTGTTAGTGATACTTTAACCATTATTATGGAATTCATGCTTTCAATAGCAAAATGGACTTTGTAAGATATACCACATAGCTTGGGACAAATGAATTTGTTAGGTGTAAAATTTGTTAGTCTGAAAATGTTAGAGTTCCATTATTGTTACCTGTCATTTCACAAACTTTACTTACATTCTCTATGGCATATAGGTCAGCACATTTCTTATATACTGCTCCAACAAACATTTATATTACTGCCATTTACCTAAAGACATCAGACTGTGACTCCATAAAGCACGAACTGAAAACTGCACTTGAATTGCATATCCATTAGAGTTCACAATAAATTAACAAGGGATAAGTATTTATGTAAGGACCAAGAATTCTAATCCCTAGTCTATTGCATTTTGGAAAGAAGGCATATTTTAATGTCAGAAAAGTAAAGGATGAAATTAAGCAGAGTCCATCAAACATCTCTTCAATCAGAATAATTGCTCATTCATTTTTGTAATATTTTTTGGACAAATATTTATCGAGGTGTCCTTCTACATGACAGGCATTGTGCAAGGGGCTGGATTCATAAACAAAAAGCAGAGAATAATTTAAGAAAACATTGTCTAGTTAATACCAAATAATTTCGGAAAAATTGAGGTTTAGACATATAGAGAAACTTGCCAAAAGTCACACAATGAGTTAACAGAATAACAGGCTTGAATTGCAATAATATTAATTTATTAATTCTACTGACATAATGCAGATATGATCAGTTTATGGTAAAGATAAGAACAGATCTAAATGCTACCCTTGGTTTTTATCCAGTCATTTAAAAGGTACTGATGCTTTTTTATTGTCCAGTAAATGGCGTATCTTGGTGAACGCCTATGTACACGTGAAAAGAATGTGTTTTCTGCTGTTGTTGGGTGGAGATGTCTATAAATGCCAATTAGAATGATTGTTAATAGTGTTGCTTGAGTTTTCTACGCTCTTACTGATTTTCTGTCTACATGTTCTATCAGTTACTAAAAGAGGAATGTTATAGTCTCCAACATGGATTTGCATGCTTCTCCATTTTTATCCATTGACCTAGTGTACTTTAAAACTCTATTATTATATGAATGCACATTTAGGACTGTTAAGTCTTCTAGATTAACTGACTTGCCTGCCATGATGAAGCATCCCTCTTTATCTCTAGAATTTCCATTTTTCTAATGTCTATTTT
Organism: Bison bison bison; assembly: GCF_000754665.1. NCBI lineage: Eukaryota > Metazoa > Chordata > Mammalia > Artiodactyla > Bovidae > Bison > Bison bison. Next base: position 1,167,020 of record NW_011494611.1, read on the forward strand.
GACTAATATTAACATAGCCATTTTGGTTTTCTTATAGTCAGTGTTTGCTTTGTATGTATTTCTATACGTTTTATTTATACTTTTAACTTTTGTACTTTTACTTTTCAGCCTGTATGTTTTTTAAAAATGACTTAAAGTGTTACTTGCTAAAGAAACTCACGGGACTCGTAGTCAGCAATTTTGGTTGGATCTGATATGTTATAATGGATGATCTCTGATTTTTTACTGGAGTGTTTTTATCTTTAAATCATTCATGTTTAATTAACTATTGATATGTTTGGGTTTAAGTCTATCATGTTGGAATCTAATGTGCTCTTCACTTTTTTTTTTTTTCCTTTTCTGCCTTATCATGGAGTAAATGAGTAACTTTTAGGATTACCTTTCATCTCCAATATTGGCTACATCATATCACTCACTTTATTTTCTTTAGTCCTTGCTCTAATGTTTAACAGTATGCCCCTTAACCTTATTACAGTCACTGTCAAATAATTTTTACACCAATGCACAGTCTCTAGTATCCTTTTCCCTTCTTTACCTGCCTCAGTACAAGCTTTCCTTGAAAACTCAGTTCAGGTGTCACTTTCTCCTTTCTCCTAAGTCAATATAGTTATTTCTCTTCCTCTGGTTATCCAAAGTTTCTGATATACTCGTAATTTTATTACAAGTATATATTATGAGTATATATATTACGAGTATATATATTACTCCATGATTTACCCCACTGGTAATATATTTATTACGAGTATATATTACTGGACATAACATTGGGTAAATACTCAATATCTGTATAGATGATTACTTTCACATCTTTAAAACAAGAATACACCCTCTTTTGGGGTCATTCCAAGTACTGAGGCCCATACAAGATATTCCACTTAAAATGGGTCATTCTATATTATCATAGACTCTGTGGGATGTACTGTAATTCTATTTACTGCTCTGTTTTCTTCTTGAGCTGGACTGCAGTCCACAACTTAATTTTGTTTTATCCTTAACACCAAAATGTGATGGGGTTCAGTACATCTCCACTTAGTAACTCAAGGAGAGGGTCATCCTTAGGAATCAAGAGATCCAGCCTTACAACTAACCTGCTATGGGATCCTAGGCAAATCATTACCCTTTCTAGGAATGTTTGGATTTGATGATGGTTAAGGCCCCATCTAATTATACCATGCTATTGAATCCATCAAACTATACAGGATGAGATGCTTTGGTGATTTTCATATATTTTTTCAAAGAGTTTATTCCAATTCCAGGGGCTGATGCCATACACACACAGACTTTCATAAGTTTCTGGCAAATCTGGGAGCCCTGCCTGCTAAGTGGAGTGAATGTTCCTTAAGCTGATAACTCTAATGGTCTCAGCCCCAACTATTTACCTGTCCAGCAATTGGACACTTATTGCTCCTGCTGTTTCAGCAAAACCTGAGAGGGTTGTTTATGATTCAGGATGTCAGACTCACAGAAAAACTGTCATCTGTAATTTTTACATGTACAAGTGACTATAGGTTGAGCCGATAGAATGAGTAAAGTGCCCTTTCTCACTTATGTTGTGTCCCATAGCCAGCAATATGATGTGGTTTTTTTTGTTTTTTTTTTTTTAATTAAGAACTTGCTTGAAGTAAACTATTGAGACAGTAACAGCCAACAGAAGGAGTTTTTTCCAGGGACAGAAGAACAAAAGATGGCAGTTGCCCCTTATGGAAAATTCCAAGAACTTGGATATAATATTTTGAATCAAGTGACAGGTGACTGACATCTGTCACCAAGTGGCTGGGATGTTTATGATCATCTCTATGCCTCAGTTAGCACATCTTGTACAGTGGAGATAATACCTACCTTGTATGATTCCTGGAAGTATTAAATTAAATGTTTTCGAAAGTGTTAAATATATTCAAAAGCACTTTGTTCAATTGTAAATTACCAACAAACATAAATTATAGTTAACTGAGGGAGTCAAACTTTGATTTGCATATTTAACATCTTTACAAACCACATAATCCCAATTTTTACTCAGGGGATATAGATTACATTGAAAATAATGTAAATTTTGTTTAAACATTTTATATCTGACAAAGCTTTGGGAACATCTTTCGTGAAGGGAAATTTTCATGGAGGAACAGAGGGAATCGGGTTCACCCTAATTGTTTACTCCACTGTGTTTTCTAGAACTTGAGGCGGGAAGGAGAGTTGTGTTGATTAAACACTGCCCCCCATGCACCACACACACTCACACACACACACACACACTCACACACATATACACACACACACTCACACACACACTCACACACACACACTCACACACACACTCACACACACACTCTCACACACACACTCACACACATATACACACACTCACACTCACACTCTCACACACACACTCACACACACACACACTCACACAGTACTGCACCCTTCAATTTTATACACCTGTCCAATTTCTCCTACACATAAAGGGAAGAAAATCAAGGACAGTCATCTCAACCCCGTATGGCGGTTGTGAGGAATAAATGAGCTGTGTTTATGTGACTAGAGCTTTGCTAATAGTAACGTCATGCACAATGGGGCCTGTCCTGGAGGCAGATATAGGACATGAAGTCTTATCGAAGCTCTGAGGTCAAAAAATTCTGAGTTTAGCTACAGCCTCTGCTTCTCTGCCTGGTCTTTCCTGCATTGATTGGCACTTACCTCCTACAGTCACATAGGTTCAGTCTCTGTGGGTATAAACTGATATTCCCCCTTGCCTTGCAGGACTGTCATAAGGAGGAATCAAGAAGATGCCTATAGCCTTGCCCTGCAACTGGCAGTATCTCCTACAAACTTACAGTAAAGAGTGGGTTCCGTTCTAGTTACAAGAAAAGCCCAGGGCCTCTGAATTAGCTGAGGAATTATTCTCCCCTCCACCAAAGGCTTGAAGAGCCAGCAGCAGGATTCTGCCACCAAAGATAGCCCATCATTAAGCAGGAGCATTCACACCCCATCTCCAGGGCATTGCGTTTCTCAGTCTAACCATCTCACAAGTGCAATCAGCACAAAAAAGAAACAAACATTGTTGCAAAGGTAAGTTCCTCTACAAGAAGAATCCAGCATGTTGGTCCATCCTGGGCTGAGGGCAAGCACCATTTCCTCCCTGAGTCCCAGCTATGTCAATTCATACAAAAGAAAGGGATAAAAGAAGCAAATTTTCTGCTCCCACTATTGAGCCATCCCTAACTTACAAGAAAGAAAAGGAGGCAGACAAAAGGAAGGATGTAACTAGCCTCTCCTCTGGGAACAGAGCTCTCTTTAATATTCATATGGGTCACACTCATTGGCAATAAATACAGACACCCATTTTAATGAAATATTAGGAACAGAGTAAGAACATCCAGAAACTTGACCATACAAATGATGTGCTAAGAGCTCCGTGTCTGTTATATGGGCCATCTTCTGTCTCATCCATGGAAAACTACTTTAATCCTCTTGCTTTTTGTTTCTGATTTCTGTGTTTACAGATACATGATACCTTTGTTTTGTACGTTGAGCTCTTCAAAGACACAGGCCAGGTCTCCCTCGTCTCCCCGCTGGCCTGCTTAGCACAGGAAAGGGCACAAAACATTGCAGGGGGGCTTCCACAGGGGACCACGCAGTGCTGGCCACCAGGCTTCAGAAAGGACACGGGACCCTGGAGTTAGATGGATTTGTGCCTGGAAACTGTGTCATGTGAGGAACGAGTGAAAGCATGGAAAATACTCTAAACTAGGAGAGCAGAAGGTGGGCTGGGGATGGCAGGCAGCATGGGGACCCAGTCAGCAAAACTCCCTGCAGCCTGGAGAGACCTAACCTAGAGTGTGGTCCAAAGAAGGAAGGATGCTGTACTCACATCTATAAATGGACCATTTAATTTAGTACCCTTTCCAACTTGGGTGAGTTTTCACACTATGAGATTTTTACCTGTAGGGATTATTAAATTTTGGATTAGAAAATCTGATCTACTCTTGAATATCACCAGTTCTTGTCTCCCCTTGAACATCACTCTAAGACATGCAGGGTCCCAAGCAGGATCCTTTGGTTTACATGAGCATTGAAATACACAACAGCAAAAAAGCTTCCTCTGGGTACATGATATGTTTTTTCATTTTTCCTCCTGAGAATCACTGATCTTTTTCCTCTGATGGAAGAGAATTTTTCTAAAACAGCATGATGGCATTTCTTTTTCCCTCAAGTCCCAACCTCAGAGCTTTCCAAAGAATACACATTCCAGATTCAGTCATCAGGGACCCCTCATTGGACAGCCAATGTTTTGGTGAAAAGGAACCCAAGCAGAAGCAGTGGGGGAGAAGTTTCAATTGCTAACAAGTTTCATGAGGGGAGGATGTTAGATGATCTAGAACTATAGCATAGCATATTCAGCTTTGAGCAAATTTTAGACATAGGGAACCTGAGACCGAAAGAAAAAATGATTTTCTCAAGGTGCCTCAAACAGTGAGAGAATGAGGGGTCACCCCCATGTAACATATCAGACGTGATGCTGCAGGTCTTGTCCAGGGGAATGGACTCTGCCACTGGACTTCAGAGACTACCTTGCTTCCCCAAGAATCAGAAACAAAGCTTGGACCCCAAATTCTGGGGAGAAACCAAAGATGGGTAAAGGAGGAAGGAATTCAAAACATCCCTGTTCAAACCCCTTAAGTCAGGGTGCAAGGCAACAGCAAATCCACAAGAGCAGGGCATCTGCTCACTGCCAAGCCCAAGGCCAGGCTCCCGGCAGGGGCACAGCCCAGCCTGCGGACCTGGGAGGGTCTCAGTAACCATGTGTTAACTGAGTCGATGAGAGATCAAGGGGAAAGCAAATGTTGCCCCATTCACTTCTAGAAATCTGGTCTGAAGATGAAAAAGCTATAAAGAGGAGAGAACCTAACATGTATTAGGGACCATAAATCAATACTCTGAACACTGGTTCCAGGATCTTAAATGTGACAAGTGAAGCAGGTACAACCCCTGCCCTTGAGGCATTTGTGCTGTAATTTCTTGTACCCACTTGAATCGAGGAAGTTATTTATTCATTTAGAAATCACATGGATGTATTTTACACTTCACTAAATTGAAGGGACACATTTCATTATCTCAGTACCTAACACTGGGTCAAGCATCTCCCTGCCTGAGCAGTTTTGGGAGACTTCTGTTCTGTGCCGTAACTCTCCAAGCAGGTTACACCTCGTCTCTGAGCCTCAGCGTGACCATCTGTAGAATGAGCAGATGGGGACAGATGTTCTCTTGACTCCCAGGTGTGGAGCGCCGGAGCCTCACCTGAAGCAGGAAGGTTTGTGGCTTCACTTGAATCTGCAATGCCACCTTGTGGTTCTCAACAAGGACGGCACTGGGGACAAGCAGGCGGCTGCGTGATGGTCTCAACACAGCAGCCGGGCCAGCAGACAGCCAAGGGCAGGGAGTGCTTATCCTTACCCCCCAGGAGAGGGGAGCCAATGAATGGGCTCTCGGGGTTTTCTTTCAAGTCCAAGTCTCAGGGACCTTGGAAGCCTCATCAACTTAGAAACACTCAGAGTATACTCTTGTAACATAGTCTGGGGTGCCCTGGAGGCTTGGAAAACATATCCGCCCCATCACTCCACACATACATGCCCTTCTTTATGTCTGCAGGATGATGACAGAGGGGATGAGGCCAGGACAAGACACTGGAGACAGCGACGGAAAGGAAATGAGCCAGTTTTCCAGGCCAAAGTCCTCTCGCTCGGGCTATGGGGAAAGGATGTCATTGTTTCCAGGGTCTAGGAGGTCTGAACATTCTCAAGCTTCTGATGCTATTTTTTTTTTTCTTAAAAGCACTTTTTCTCCCCCTCATGGATACATTCTAACATGGAATTGGGTGAGTGGCCATGGAGACCAGCCTCCTCCTCCCGCCCTCCCCAACCTCACCCTTCTCCAAGGAGCTGCGTGAACTGGACGGGGTGGAGCCCACTGCCCCCAGCTTCTGCTCTGCTGGGCCCATCATCTCTCCTTAGTCCAAGGAGTGCACTTCTCCTTCTCATCCAGACCAAAGACTTCCTCCTGTTTACCACTGCACTGCCCCTCCTGAATAGGAGACGGAAGGGAGGCCATATCCCTGGCCTCAGCCACACACCAGTCAGCCCTAAAGCTGTGATACCCTAGTTCCAGACACCAAGCTGCAGGTTAGAATGTACCACATACGAAACTCTCAGTTGACTGAACTCAAGCATATTGGCTTGTGGGTGGCAAAGAGACTACTCCTGCAGGAAGAGAACACCAGTTTAAAACTATCTGGTCCTTAAAAACATCAAGAACTCTGAACGTTCATTCTTTAGTATGGGAAGTGATACTGCACAGCAAAACAGCAACCATGATAACAAAAAACCACTTAAACCACAAAAAACCCCACTTGGCACTGAGCTAAACATTTAACATCATTACTTTACTGAATCCCCATATTACGATTACGAGGTAACTAGTTTTATCATTCTCATTTTTATAGTGAAAAAAAAAAAGACTTAGTAAAGAGAAAGTAACTCATAGTTTCCCAGCTTGGACGTGTGTCACCAGGATTTGAACTGCTCTCTCGTCTAACTCCAGGTCTTGGGCTCTGACAGTGCCCAGAAGAGTGTGAGGTGGGGACTACCAAGGCTTCTGTCCTGGTTCTCACTCTCCACCTTGAGAGCTTGGACCAATACTCAGCCTCTCCAGCCTCTGGTTTCTTTGGATCTAGAAAACAGATGATGCAACAACATCAGATGAAAGACAAGACTCTGAACCATATCATGCTGTCAAGTTCTTCCTACAATCTAGCAGCCAGTGTGATACACTGGAGGAGTCTGAAGCTGAAGTATGTAAGCCAGCACATTACAAGAGGGAATTCAGGTCATCAACTTGTTCTGCTTGTTCTGAAATCTGTTAAATATTTGAATTCAAAAAGCGGACCCTCCACTTCATCCTGGCTCCCATTTCCCTGTCCTGTCTTGTTCCAGGTCCGTTGCCTGCCTAAACTCAGTGGACAAGAGAGACTGTGACTCTTGGTTTAAGCCAAATCCAAGGTTTGATATGTTGGTGATCAGAATGCAGGCATTGTAGAGGATAACCTCATTGCCAAGCTGCCTCTTGTATTGTTTATTATTATTATTATTAAAGGCGTAGGTGTCTCAAACCCTGTTTTCTGATCTGGGTAGCTTATGAGCAACTCAGGCCACGTTTATAATATTTTAGAAAATATTATGACCCAGATTTCAGAAGACCTGAAATCTAAATTGAGTGATTTTATATAAACTTAGGAATCTTCCTGGGTTTCAACTTCCCCATTCACGGGGGTTTAGAGTAAACTTTGCAATTTTCTATGTCCCTGAAAAACTGACCATTTCATTCTGATTGGTTAAGCACGAGTTGTCTACCGTTACTCTTAATCTACATTTGGGTAGTATTTTTTAATACCTTTGTCCCACATATAAGCATTTAATTGACTCGTGCATCTGTGTTTTTTAAAGCTCCCCAGGAGATTCTAATGAGCAGTCAAGATTGAGAACCACTGGACTAAAGGGTACATTTTAAAACATATTTTCTTTCTCATATAAGACATAGAGAGGTTACAAAGAAAACTGCCCAAAGCTTAAAAAAAAAAAATAAGTGATATGTTCAAAACCAAACCTAGGACTGTCTAATTCCAGATCAAGGTTTTTTTCCACTGTACCCACCATGGTATAGTAGTTAAAACATCCAATCTTTCCTTAAAATACTCAAAATCCTTTAAAAATGCTCAGCAGTATAAACAATGTGCAGCTTGTAAAAATAGTTCTGCTCTGACTTTTTCTCATTTTTCTAGCTCCCAGCAGAAACAGAGATCCTATTTTCTAAGTCAGTCCTTCTAATCTCTTAGGTCTCATGACTGCTTCACAGTGCTCAAAGTAAAGAGGGAAACTACAGCTAGGTAGGCAGAGAAAGAAAAGGCCTGCTGAATTTCCAGCAGGTGCCTGATTCTTATACACAAACTAAGAAAACAAGAGCACCTTTTAGATTCGCTAATCAGTTAAAAAGCCCAGATTATCACCCTCCGAAGAAAGAGAAATGGCTCGGAAGTCAGTTTCTGCCGACACCTGCAGGTTTTAGCAACTCTGTTCTTGGCATCGGGTTCCAGATCCATCCGTCAAGTCACACTAGCCCATTTGCAAATGCTATCTGGCTTCATAAGAACTCTCTTATTCATCCCACTTGTTAAGTAATAGAAAGAGTTATAGTCATTAGTGAATATAAAAGTTATTTTCATTCAGGGGTTCAATGAGCCTCTTTGGCTTGAACATGGAAGAGGAACCCTGGCTGACTTCTCCCTGTGCCCAGCAATTGTGCCAGAAGGTAGCGCGTGTTGGTCAGTCCTTTCTAGATTAGCTCAGCACTTAAGCTAATTAAACTTTACGCCTTCAGATTTGTTTGCTGAGTGTCAAATATATGTCTGGCCCTGTACTAGAACGCTGTGAGTTTGGGCCAGGTGCTTCATGCATGAGCTTCTTTTTCCTCATCATTGACATGGGCCTAATAATGTCTATATTACAATGATGTAAGTGATATAAGAAATATTAAAGCTTTGTCAAATGTAAAACAACTTTTGCTGTTTCTTTCACCTATACCTTTTCTGTGCCTAGAATTATATTTAAGGTGGAGTCATTTCTACGCAATGGACACTTGCCTATTTAGTGCAATTTTGAGTTTCCTAACTCACAAGGGGGACTTAAGTTTCCCCTTTGCCATTTTGATTGATGTTGCCCTGATACAGGTATTAAACTTCTATTTTTTAATCCAGTCCCTCAAAACCTCTGTTCTTCTTCTCCTTATGTTAATTCTGAGTGCAACATTAATGAATCTTAGGGATATAAATCTTTCCAAGGAAGTGGTTTGTATTCACATGGAATTACAGATTCTAGCTTGGGTGACTCTTTAGCGTAACCTGATCTAATTTTCCACCTCATCTGGAAGAAACTTGGACTATCTAGCTGGAGAAATAGACCGTTGGAATTGTTTGCATGTATTTCAAATTTTGATAGGGAAGACAAATCACACCTCTTGTCTGAGATGATTGAAAACTAAACAGCAAATTGCAATCATTAGAACTATAATACATAAGCATGGGCTGTTTGCAAATTCATTGGGTCCTTTGTCTCTGCATACTTAAGTGATAGTTATTGTAAACTATTGAATTCCGCTGGGCATGTTACATGCTAGGCTGAGTTGATTTGGCTGTAACTCACAGTGTTCGATAAACCTATCTTTGGTTTGGTCATCCAGATACAGGTACACTTTCTACTCTTCCCCACCCTTTCCTGTGCCCCATGTGTCTTACCTCTCTGGGCTTCCTTGTCTTCTAGCTTTAGGTTAGATTCATCCAGATAAGTGGGAGAGAGCAGCATAAAGTCAGGAAGTTGGTTCCTCCCTTCTTACAGGTTTGTCATAGGCTGGTTGTTTCCTCTGGATGATGGCGCAGCTCCTTTCTAGCGCCTTCCCCTGTGGTATGAGCATCTGTGTCTCATGGACCCCAGAAGCGCTCTGTCCTCCCTTTGTTCAGTTCTAGGTGTGATGTAGGTGCCCTGCTGGCATAGGACCCAGAGCGCTGTGCTAAATCTTGGCTTTTCCCTCTACCCCACCCACACCTCTGTCAATACTTTACCATATTCTCCTCAAATAACCCATCTTTCTTTCTACCAGGACTCTGACAAAATGGGATAAAAATAATGGCAGAAATCAACACAAAGTTGTAAAGCGATTATCCTCCAATTAAAGATAAATGAAATTTATAGAAAAGGTGAGAACATAGAATCTAAGATATTTTGGTGTTTTCTCTAAACCCCATAGACGACAGCTGAGACCTGAAGAAGCAAAGTGACACAGGAAATTGATGGCAGGATCAGGATTAACAATTTATATTCCCTGAACCAAGATCAGACATCACAAACCTCTGCCCCAAAGCCTCTCTGAATAAGAAAGAGGAGTTTGTTGAAAAGTAATCCATTTCCAACCTGGCAAACACTATGTATGTTGGGTCATTGAGGTTAACACCCTCAGTTATAAATCATGTTGTCAGCATGCACCCTTGATGTGATGTGATGAGAATGGCCCTTCATCTCTGAGGTCCTCCTCTCCAATGCCCCAAACCCCAGTTCAGCCCTGAGAAAAACATCAGACAAATCCACACGGAGGGACATTCCATAAAATGCCTGAGTGGTATTCCTCAAAACTGTCAAGGTCATCATAAACAAGGAAAGTCTGAAAAATTGTCGCAGGACAGAGTCATCTAGAGAGACTTGCCAACTAAACATGATGTGGTATTCTGGATGGAATTCTCAAACAGGAAAAGGATATTAAAGAAAACTGATGAAATCTAAATAAAGGGAAGAATTTAATTAATAGTCAGGTACCAACTAAGTTTCTTACTTGTGACAAATGCATCCTAGTAACAAAATATGTCAATAGGAGAAAATAGACAATGATATACACGAGCTCTCTGTATTATCTTTTATTTTTTCCTATAAATCTAAAACTATTTTGTTTAAGTTACCACTGTTTTCTGAAAAAGGACCTTGGTATGAAGTTCCTGAATATCTTCTCTCCCCAACAAATTAATAAAAGACTATGCAGGGGAAAAAAGTCAATTTCAAAGTTTAAATAGGAAAAATAGTTTAGAGCACAAATTCTAAATAATTCTAACTCAGAAACTTTTATGAGACACAAAAGAACACAAAAACTTTCTAAAGCACAAATCTTTACCAACCATGGATCTAAAATAATGTTACTTGTAATTAGTTTTCACTGTTCAAGAGTATCATTGTTTTGTTTGTTTGTAAACTGAAGACAGAATTGGCAAGGGTGGGGGTGAGGTTGACTGGGAATGATGGAGAATAAAACACATCCAAATGCAGATAGCATATATGTATCTCAGCCTACAAAGCTCAGATATGTTTTTATCTATACTTAGAATTCTCAGAATTGAGGGTTTCTATTCTTTAAACCAAAATCTATTAACTATAACCTTCTGGTGTTTGAAAGGAGAGAAAAAAAATCATTTTAATGTTTGTTTTTAAAAGCTATCAAGTATCCTATAGAAAATCACATTTGGTGAATTAAATCTAGAGATTCAGCTTTTCCTTAAATTACACCTGGGATTTAAAAAAAGATCAAGGGGAGACTGTTTGGCCAAATACATTGGAGATTATATAGAATCTGAAATGAAAGAAATGCCAAATTCTTCAAGATGCAGACACAGCTCTGAAACTTGTCTGAGTTTCCTGATTGACCCTGTGACGTTTTTTAATGGTGATTACTGACTTCATATCTGTTATTCTCCTACGTACTTATAGTAGTATTTGTTCTACTATATGTGTTTCCTTTGTTTTTCTTCTGTTTCCTGCCTTCATTTGGATTGACGAAATTCTGTCTATTCTCTTTAATTTCTTCTAATAATTTTGAAGGTGTATATGTGTGAAAGTACATATATACTATATGTATGCATAAATATTGATTTTTAAACAAAAATAAAAGCCAAATTTTTCATTTTCACCAAGAACTTCATTGAACAGTATATTCACTATTTTGTTCCAACATTCTGCCATTTTTCAGGCAACTCCATAATTCTATCTTCACAAAACTTTTTATCTTTTTGCACAAAGAACTATTCCAAGTGCCTTTTACAGTCTTCAAGGGAACTGAAAAATTTTTTTCCACTAAGAGAATTTTGTAATGACCAAAATACATAGAAATTCAAAGGTACAACATCTGGTGAATACGGTGGGTGAATCTGAACTTCCCAACCAGGCTATCACAGTTTTTGCCTGGTCATCAAAGAGACACGTGGTGTTGCCTTATGCTGAAGGAAGATTATGCATTTTCTGTTGACTAACTCCAGACACTTTTCATCAAGTGCTACTCTCAGTCAAATTGGAAGCAGTACTTGTTGGAACTCATATTTTGGTTTTTCTGGAAGGAGTTCTTACCAGAGGACTCCTTTCCACTCCCACCATGTACAAAACATCAACTTCTTGGGACGAAGATCGGACTTTGGCGCAGTTGGTGATGGTTCACTTCACTTGCCCAGTGATCTCTTCTGTTTCATGCTATTGTACAGTATCCACTTTTTATCTCCTCTCACAATCTGTTTTAAAAATGGAATATTTGCATTTTTTCAGTAGAGAACTGCATGTGGAAACATGGTCAAGAAGGTTTTTGTTTCATTTAATTTATGTGGAGCCAACACATCAGACATAACCAGTTCAGTTCAGTTGCTCAGTCGTGTCCAACTCTTTGTGACCCCATGAATCACAGCATGCCAGGCCTCCCTGTCCATCACCAACTCCCGGAGTTCAGTCAGACTCACGTCCATCGAGTCAGTGATGCCTCCAGCCATCTCATCCTCTGTCATCCCCTTCTCCTCCTGCCCCCAATCCCTCCCAGCATCAGAGGCTTTTCCAATGAGTCAGCTCTTCACATGAGGTGGCCAAAGTACTGGAGTTTCAGCTTTAGCATTATTCCTTTCAAAGAAATCCTAGGGCTGATCTCCTTCAGAATGGACTGGTTGGATCTCCTTGCAGTCCAAGGGACTCCTGT
>NW_011494611.1:1180039-1180459 GCF_000754665.1 Bison bison bison
ATCTCCTTGCAGTCCAAGGGACTCTCAAGAGACTTCTCCAACACCACAATTCAAAGGCATCAATTCTTCGGTGCTCAGCTTTCTTCACAGTCCAACTCTCACATCCAACATGACCACAGGAAAAACCATAGCTTTGAATAGATGTACCTTTGTTGGCAAAGTAATATCTTGGCTTTTTAATATGCTGTCTAGGTTGGTCATAACTTTCTTTCCAAGGAGTAAGTGTCTTTTAATTTCATGGCTGCAGTCACCATCTGCAGTGATTTTGGGGCCCAAAAATATAAAGTCTGACACTGTTTCCACTGTTTCCCCATCTATTTGCCACGAAGTGATGGGACCAGATGCCATGATCTTCATTTTCTGAATGTTGAACTTTAAGCCAACTTTTTCACTCTCCACTTTCATCAAGAGGCTTTTTAG
>NW_011494611.1:1180559-1185355 GCF_000754665.1 Bison bison bison
GGTGCTCTGGTATTCCCATTTCTTTCAGAATCTTCCACAGTTTATTGTGATCCACACAGTCAAAGGCTTTGGCATAGTCAATAAAGCAGAAATAGATGTTTTTTCTGGAACTCTCTTGTTTTTTCCATGATCCAGTGGATGTTGGCAATTTGATTTCTGCTTCCTCTGCCTTTTCTAAAACCAGCTTGAACATCTGGAAGTTCACGGTTCACATATTGCTGAAGCCTGGCTTGGAGAATTTTGAACATTACTTTACTAGCGTGTGAGATGAGTGCAATTGTGTGGTAGTTTGAGCATTCTTTTTGCCTTTCTTTGGGATTGGAATGAAAACTGACCTTTTCCAGTCCTGTGGCCACTGCTGAGTTTTCCAAATTTGCTGGCATATTGAGTACAGCACTTTCACAGCATCGTCGTTTACAATTTGAAATAACTCACCTGGAATTCCATCATCTGCACTAGTTTTGTTCATAGTGATCTTCCTAAGGCCACCTTGACTTCACATTCCAAGATGTTTGGCTCTAGCTGAGTGATCCCACCATCGTGATTATCTGGGTTGTGAAGATTGTTTTTTTGAACAGTCCTCTGTGTATTCTTGCCACCTCCTAATATCTTCTGCTTCTGTTTGGTCCATACAATTTCTGTCCTTTATTGAGCCCATCTTTGCATGAAATGTTCCCTTGGTATCTCTAATTTTCTTGAAGAGATGTCTAATCTTTCCCATTCTATTGTTTTCCTCTATTTCTGTGCACTGATCACTGAGGAAGGCTTTCTTACCTCTCCTTTGTATTCGTTGGAACTCTGCATTCAAATGGGAATATCTTTCACCCTCATCTTTCATTATTGTTTTGGAATACTTTGTTTTCACCTTATTTCTCATTACTTCAAATTAGTTAATATTGTTTGTTTATTTAGATTTACCAATGTATCAAGTAATTTATTATTATTTCCTGTGCATTTCTAATTCCTTGTACATACAACTTGCTGCTTTCTGAAACAGAACCTTTAGCAGCACTTTTCTTGTTATGTTTTGTAAGCCTTCAGTCTTTACTGAAATTATATTCAATTTATTACCAATCTTGAACAACATTGAGGTCTTATAGAATAATTGGCTTAAAATTATTATTGTTTGGAATGTTGTGTATTATTTAATTCTAGCCTCTATTGTTGGTGCTAATTCTACCAAACATTTAGCTTCTGTTTTTGATATTATTTTTCCCTTTGTTTGCTTTATAAGATTTTTACTGTGTCTATGGTTTTTAAGTGTATGTTTATTATGATTTTTCCTCTTTCAGTTCAGTTCAGTTCAGTTGCTCAGTCGTGTCCGACTCTTTGAAATCCCATGAATCGCAGCACACCAGGCCTCCCTGTCCATCACCAACTCCCGGAGTTTACTCAGACTCATGTCCATCGAATCAGTGATGCCTTCCAGCCATCTCATCCTCTGTCGTCCCCTTCTCCTCCTGCCCCCCAATCCCTCCCAGCATCAGAGTCTTTCCAATGAGTCAACTCTTCGCATCAGGTGGCCAAAGTACTGGAGTTTCAGCTTTAGCATCATTCCTTCCAAAGAAATCCCAGGGCTGATCTCCTTCAGAATGGACTGGTTGGATCTCCTTGCAGTCCAAGGGACTCTCAAGGGTCTTCTCCAACCACAGTTCAAAAGCATCAATTCTTCGGTACTCAGCCTTCTTCACAGTCCAACTCTCACATCCATACATAACCACTGGAAAAACCATAGCCTTGACTAAATGGACCTTTGTTGGCAAAGTAATGTCTCTGCTTTTGAATATGCTATCTAGGTTGGTCATAACTTACCTTCCAAGGAGTAAGCGTCTTTTAATTTCATGGCTGCAGTCACCATCTGCAGTGATTTTGGAGCCCCCCAAATAACGTCTGACACTGTTTCCACTGTTTCCCCATCTATTTGCCATGAAGTGATGGGACCAGATGCCGTGATCTTCGTTTTCTGAACGTTGAGCTTTGACTCTCTCCAGTTCTGAAAAGTTCACAGCTATTATCTCTTTCATTTTCACTCTTTAGGCACTTAGCATCTCTCTTCTCTTTCAGGGATTTCTATTCATTCATTAATTCATCCTTTCAGCAAATATTTCTAGAGTACTTTCTATGTGCCACATACTGCTTCAGAATATTAGTAATATATCCCCAGTATGAAATATTGAAACTTCTAAGTTTCTGGTCCAAACTCTTCACCTCTTTTTTCTTTACTCATATCTGTTTATTGTTGCTGCACTTCCATCTCAGTAACGCGATCTTTTTTTAATCTTCTAGGTCTTTACTTCTCTCTCCAGCTACGGCTAATCTGTTGGGCCCAGACATTGACATTTGTTAAAAGTTAAAATTATATACATGTTTTTCTTGTACAATATCCATTTTTAAATTCTAATTATTCATTTTGATAAGTTCTTGTTCTATTTTAATTTGTTTCCATCTATGTTCTCTTTAATCATTTAAAATGTATTTATTCGATAGCCTCTTTTTTATGTTCTGTAATTTCAGTGTCTTGGGGTATTAATTTTATGCTTTGTTGTTTCTGTTGATCTCCCACGTAGTAGATCATTTCCTCCAGTAATTTGTATTTTTGGATTATGTGTTTATTTTTCGTGGTGGTCTTTCCGCCACAGTCTATCCCCTCTGTCAATGGGAGGCACATGTCCTCTGGGTTTTGGAAGCATCTTCACAGAGTGGTTTCTTTTATTTGCTTCTGCCAAAACCATGAGGTTTATGGTCTTAAGAGTGTTTTTTTGCATTATTTCCCTTCTTGTGATCCATGTTCCATGTGAATAGCATATATTCTGACCCAAATGCATGCATGGCACATGCTGGGTTTTCCAAATTCTCATTGTAGATGCGTTTGCTTTTCCCTCTGTGAGCACAGGCAGAAGGTGAGCTCTCCTGCCACTTTACTTGACTTACAGGAAGATCTTTGTCCCCTAATTACATAGATTGAGCATTGTTTCATGGCCCCAACTTTATGTGTAGCACAGAAGGTTCCCCCCTGGGGAAGGGCATGGTAACCCACTCCAGTATTCTTGCCTGGAGAATCCCATGGACAGAGGAGCCTGGTGGGCTACAGTCCATGGGGTTGCCAAGAGTCAGACACGACTGAAGCGACTTAGCACGCAGCACAGAAGGTTCCCAGTTTCCTGCAGGTGTAACTCTATACTTCCCATTTCCACAGAGAATTCAACTCCTACCTTATCTGTTCCCTTTCTAAGCCACCATTACCATTAACTTGATACTAGAAGCATTTGGCTTAGATCTACCCTAGTTCTTATCTTTTAGAATTCATCTGTTTCAATCCCAGCTACTGATTGGTATATTGCTGTTGTTGTTATAATTAATGCAGTATCGCTATGTGTTCAGAGTAACTGTGGGTCTCTGAAGGCTCTGATATGACACTGCATGATACTGCAAGAGGTGTGAAGTCAGACCAGATGGGGAAAGAACAAAACAAAACAAAACGCTAAGTTTTGTCTTTAGCATTCTCATCACAGAGCCAAGAGGCCTGGCTTACTGCTGGTTATTCCATCACAGAATGGATGAATAGCCACGTGCTTTATTTGACTTACCTCCCCCGCAACTTACATTTGCTGAAGCTTTATATTTCTGCCTTTGTCACCACATTTCATCCATTTTTCTTTTCAAATGGATGCTCCTTAAGTCAAAACTTCATAAAATTACAATGCATACTATTACATCTTTAAAGCAGTGCTCACATCTCTGTAACATGCTGTGTATTAATGTATAATACTGCTCAGTAATATATACAGTACAATAAGAAATCCCATTGCTCAGTTCCAGGATGGCACTTGAAAAGTTTAGGAGAGTAAATTTCCAGAAGGCATAGCTTATTTGATGTGTAATTTTTTAAAAAGGGAGATAACTGCATTGCCCAATGTAGTAGCCATTATTTGAACATCAAAAAGCTACTAAGACTGAGGAACTACATTTTTAGGTTGTCATTAATTTTAATGAAACAATGGATGTTCAATTCAATTACTGAAAATATATCTTTCCAGCACATTTGAAGAACTTTGATCTGTGACTCTCCCAACTGTGAACTGGATGAAATATATAGATCAGCTATTTCTGATTATAGCTTAGAGTTCAAATCAGTATGTGCTATAAACAACTGTCTCTGAGAAGTTTTCCAGGATACAGACTTTCAGAGCTAAAACCTGGACAGTCTCAGAGAAACCAAATGGGTTGGTTACCTTCAGTTCAGTTCAGTTGCTCAGTCGTGTCCGACTCTTTGCGACTACATGAATCACAGCACACCAGGCCTCCCTGTCCATCACCAACTCCCGGAATTTACCCAAAGTCATGTCCATCAAGTCAGTGATGCCATCTAGCCATCTCATCCTCTGTTGTCCCCTTCTCCTCCTGCCCCCAATCCCCCCGAGCATCAGGGTCTTTTCCAATGAGTCAACTCTTTGCATGAGGTGGCCAAAGTACTGGAGTTTCAGCTTTAGAATCAGTCGTTCCAATGAACACCCAGGACTGATCTCCTTTAGGATGGACTGGTTGGATCTCCTTGCAGTCCAAGGGACTCTCAAGAGTCTTCTCCAACACCACAATTCAAAAGCATCAATTCTTCGGCATTCAGCCTTCTTCACAGTTCAACTCTCACATTCATACATGACCACTGGAAAAACCATAGCCTAGATGAGACGGACCTTTGTTGGCAAAGTAATATCTCTGCTTTTCAATATGCTATCTAGGTTGGTCATAACTTTACTTCCAAGGAGTGCTGCTGCTGCTAAGTCACTTCAGTCGTG
>NW_011494611.1:1185455-1192184 GCF_000754665.1 Bison bison bison
TCATGATGTACTCTGCATAGAAGTTAAATAAGCAGGGTGACAATATACAGCCTTGACGTACTCCTTTTCCTATTTGGAACCAGTCTGTTGTTCCATGTCCAGTTCTAACTGTTGCTTCCTGACCTGCATATATGTTTCTCAAGAGGCAGGTCAGGTGGTCTGGTATTCCCATCTCTTTCAGAATTTTCCACAGTTTATTGATATCCACAGGGTCAAAGGCTTTGGCATAGTCAATAAAGCAGAAATAGATGTTTTTCTGTAACTCTCTTGCTTTTTCGATGATCCAGCAGATGTTGGCAATTTGATCTCCAGAGATCCTCTGCCTTTTCTAAAACCAGCTTGAACATCAGGAAGTTCATGGTTCACGTATTGGTGAAGTCTGGCTTGGAGAATTTTGAGCATTACTTTACTTACCTTACTTAAGGGCAAATACCCTGAATTTCAAGGACAAAGTATTTTTAAAAAGAATGCAAAATACTTGACGTGTTGAAATGATAGTATTTTAGATGTATTGAGTTAATAATAAATGCTATTAAAATAATCTCATTTACTGTTACTTATTTCAGTAGCTTTTTTATAAATATGGATGTTAGGAAAATTAAACTAATATATGTTGTACATATTATATTTCTAATGGACAGAGCTGATGTAGAACATAGATTGCTTAAGAGTTATTTTTATCTATTTATCCATCTATTTACTGGAAGCACTCAAAGTTTAATACCTAGACTTATGAAATTCTGGATAAATCATATAATTTTAATCGAGTTTATAGTCCCAGTGTCTAAGAATTATTATTGTTCATAATTGTCATCTTTTGAGCAGTTACTATATTCTAGCCACTATGCTTTGCTATTTCCTAAATTCTGTGTTTAATAACAATGAACCTTTAAGATAGCCCACTGATATAGGAAAGTTCACTGTTTCTCCATTTTACATACAAGAAAATTTAGGTACGTATGGAAAAATAACTCTCTGGTGGTCATTTTTCTAGTCAATGTTAAAGCCCAGGTCTCCAATCCTGGATGACATTTTCACCCAGGTAACAGGCACACTTTTCAGAAGTGCAGCCAAATAACACTGGCTCATCTGGACAGGTACTTTCAATCATTAAGAGTCACTAATTTAAATATCCAAAATTGTTTTCTTCTAACTTTGAGTTTTATATGTAATGTTTGTGGTGACCTAGCTTGAATTTAGCTTGATCTTTCTAATAGATTGATGTGACTTGGCTTAGGGTTTGCTATGGTCAAGAAAAAAGTTAATATGTTAACTGATACAAAACACTACGCCAAAAATCTGTGTAAGTGCTGAGTATGCATTATTTCACCTCATCTTGCCCTAAGACTCGTGTATTATTCTTATGGGTAATGAATCTGCCTGCAATGCAGGAGACATAGGAGATGCAGGTTTAGTCTCTGGGTGGAGAAGAACCCCTGGAGAAGGAAATGGCAATCCTCTGCAATAATTTTGCCTGGAAAATCCCATCGACAGAAAAGACTAGCAGGTTATAGTCCATGGGGTCACAAAGAGTTGGATATGACTGAGCACAAGGCACATGAGTATTATTATTTAGCTCCCTTTTATACACAAGGACATTGAGGCCCAGAAAAATTCAGCAACGTATTGAAAATTGTATTATTCCAAGTAGAGATAGATGATTAATCTGGTTGCACCTGCTTCCAGAACAAAAATTGTACTGCTCTCTGATATATTGTAGATGTAAGAGATGCTCTTGAGAAGACTCTTGAGGTCCCTTGGAAACAAGGAGATCAAACCAGTCAATCTTAAAGGAAATCAATCCTGAATACTCTTTGGAAGGACTGATGCTGAAGCTCCAACACTTTGGTGACCTGATGCCAACAGCTGACTCATTGGCAAAAGATCCTGATGTGGGGAAAGAATGAAGACAGAAGAAGAAGAAGGCAACAGAGGATGAGATAGTTGGATGGCATAACCGATTCAATGGAAGTGAACTTGGGCAACCTCTGGGAGATGGTGAGGGACAAGGGTGCCTGGTACGCAGCAGTCCATAGGGTCGCAAAGAGTCGCACACAACTTGGTGACTGAACAATGACGCCGCCAGATGCTCTCAACATTCTGGGGGTGGTGAGTCTGGAACCTGTTTAACACAGTGCAGTCCAATGTTGACTTAATGAATTGCATCTCTTTGGGGAATGTTGCCGAAAATTCGAGGTTCACACTGTAGTAATTTCCTATTGATGCTGCTATAAATTATTACAAAACTCAGTAGTTTAAGACAACACACATTTATTCTTTTTTTCTAGAGTTCAGAGCTCTGAAGTCAGTTTCACTGGACCAAAACCGAGGTGCCAGCATGGCTGTGCTCCTTCAGGAAGCTTTCAGGGGAAAATCTGTTTCCTTGGTTATTCCAACCTCTGAACTGCATTTCTTGCATTTCTTGCCCAACAACCCCTTCCTGCAGCTTCAGAGCCAGCAGCATAGCATCTTTAAATCTTTGTTTCCTTATAAATCACTTTCTCCTCTTCTGTCTCTGAAGTCCAATCTCCTTCTGCCTCCTTACAGAACTATGGTGATTACATTTAGAGCCCACCTGGCTAATATGGGAAAATCAATCGCTCCATCTCAAGATCCTGAATCACATCTATAAAATCTCTGTTACCATATGAAGTAACATTCTTTGGTTTGGGGGATGAGGATGCAGATATCTTGGGGAGCTGTTATCCAGCCTACAACATATGCCTAAAAATAGCACCTATTTGTGTGAGCCCATGATTTCCGAAATTGTCATAAAGGTGAGCACAGAAGGATCTTTTAAAAACCCACCTCCCAGAATACTGGAAATAAAAGCAAAAATAAACAAATGGGACCTAATTAACCTTAAAAGCTTCTGCACATCAAAGGAAACTATTAGCAAGGTGAAAAGACAGCCTTCAGAATGGGAGAAAATAATAGCAAATGAAGCAACCAACAAACAACTAATCTCAAAAATATACAAGCAACTCCTACAGCTCAACTCCAGAAAAATAAACGACCCAATCAAAAAATGGGCCAGAGAACTAAATAGACATTTCTCCAAAGAAGACATACAGATGGCTAACAAACACATGAAAAGATGCTCAACATCACTCATTATCAGAGAAATGCAAATCAAAACCACTATGAGGTACCATTTCACACCAGTCAGAATGGCTGCTATCCAAAAGTCTACAAATAATAAATGCTGGAGAGGGTGTGGAGAAAAGGGAACCCTCTTACACTGTTGGTGGGAATGCAAACTAGTACAGCCACTATGGAGAACAGTGTGGAGATTCCTTAAAAAACTGGAAATAGAACTGCCTTTTGATCCAGCAACTCCACTGCTGGGCATACACACTGAGGAAACCAGAAGGGAAAGAGACACGTGTACCCCAATGTTCATCGCAGCACTGTTTATAATAGCCAAGACATGGAAGCAACCTAGATGCCCATCAGCAGATGAATGGATAAGAAAGCAGTGGTACATATACACAATGGAGTATTACTCAGCCATTAAAAAGAATACATTTGAATCAGTTCTAATGAGGTGGATGAAACTGGAGCCTATTATACAGAGTGAAGTAAGCCAGAAGGAAAAACATAAATACAGTATACTAACGCATATATATGGAATTTAGAAAGATGGTAACAATAACCCGGTGTACGAGACAGCAAAAGAGACACTGATGTATAGAACAGTCTTATGGACTCTGTGGGAGAGGGAGAGGGTGGGAAGATTTGGGAGAATGGCAATGAAACATGTAAAATATCATGTAGGAAATGAGTTGCCAGTCCAGGTTCGATGCATGATGCTGGATGCTTGGGGCTGGTGCACTGGGACGGCCCAGAGGGATGGTATGGGGAGGGAGGAGGGAGGAGGGTTCGGGATGGGGAACACATGTATACCTGTGGCGGATTCATTTTGATATTTGGCAAAACTAATACAATTATGTAAAGTTTAAAAATAAAAGAAAAAAAAAAAAAAAAAAAAGGGACTTCCCAGGTGGTGTAAAGAATCTGCCTGCCAATGCAGGAGACGCAAGAGACACAGCTTCGATCCCTGGGTTGGGAAGATCCCCTCGAGTAGAAAATGGCAGCCCACTCCAATATTCTTGCCTGGAAAAATTCCATGGACAGAGGAGCCTGGTGGGCTACAGTCCATGGGTTCACAAAGAGTCTGACACGACTGAGTGAGCGCACACACACACAGATTTTAAGCAGCTATGCAGAAGTCCTTTTCTGACATGTGCAAAATATTGCTAAACATCTCTGCAAAGTGAAGTTTCACAGGAGAACCAGAGATAGTGACAATATTACTTCTTAACCTTATTGTTTCCTGTCAACTCTTAAAAATCCAAATACAAAGATGTTTCCATTTTAGTTTTCTTCATCATAAAATGTAGAAGTGTGCTACCTCAAACAGTACATATGACATAAACCAATTTACAAAAATGAATGAGACTAAAATGATTTCATGTGATTGTTTCATCTGCTTGGATACAGTCAATGTACTTTTGTTCTGGTGAGCAGCTTTTTTACAAAAAATACCTATGAACACATATAATTTGAAAGTATTTTAGCAGAAGAGCTTCCGTACTTGTAATAGGAAACTTGTAAGACACATACTGCAAAGATGTAAACTGATTTTAATACTTGAGATCTTCTCAGGCAAACAAAACATGATGCTTCTATAATCTATTAAAGAATGTATAATTTATCTTAAGCCATCTTGCTTCCATATAGGACTTTTACATGGTACAGTTATGCTATGTCCAAGTGATCCCTCTAGATATTTTGGATATAGGTAGAACAAGTATTATACCAGTTTTGGGGGAAAAAAAGGCTATTCAGAGACAGAGAAAAGAGAAAATCAGTTTAGTTTTCATCCAAGTTTTCTGAGCTAGTTTCATCCAGAGAAAGGCCAGAACACAGATCTTGCAGTTCCTAGTTCTATATTCTCTGTTTGAAACTTTCATCCTACTTAAGCCACACTGATGTAACTTTATTTACTACATATTTTTCTAGAGTAATTTAAAGATTGTTTACTTGTGTTCAAGGAATTGGAAGCTCTATTATTAGACAGGGAGAAACAAAGACTCATAATTCAATGTGTTCAACACAGATAGTCACTTGGTCTTTTAATCCATATTTTATATATTCAGGGTATTCAACTCATTTATAAGCCTTGACTCAAATATAAACTTCTCAGGAAATCTTACTCTGTTCAATTTTTTTCTATCAAACTTATAGTACTATAAACTATACACTCACTTGTGTGTGAGTGTGTGTGCATATATGAATAAAGCTGCCACTCCAGTACTCTTCCCTAGAAAATCCCATGGATGGAGGAGCCTGGTGGGCTGCAGTCCATGGGTCGCTACGAGTCGGACACGACTGAGTGACTTCACTTTCACTTTTCACTTTCACGCATTGGAGAAGGAAATGGCAACCCATTCCAGTGTTCTTGCCTGGAGAATCCAAGGGACGGAAGAGCCTGGTGGGCTGTTGTCTATGGGGTCGCACAAAGTCGGACACGACCGAAGCGACTTAGCAGCAGCAGCAGCAGGGAATAAGGAACCTGCCGCCAATGTGGGAGAGCCAAGTTCAATCCCTGGCTTGGAAAGATCCTCTGGAAAAGGGAATGACTACCCAATCCATTATTCCTGCCTGGAGAATTCCATGAACAGAGGAGCTTGGTGGGCTATAGTCCATTGTGTCACAAACAGCTGGACACAACTGAACAAATAACACTTTCATATATATACATAAAACATATATAATTTATTTGTTGTCTATGCCCCTATGCTAAAGGCAATTTCTATGCAGGCAGTGGTTTTTGTACCTTTATTTATCCCAGTGCCTAGAATTGAACTTGACCCATAATAAGTGAAAGTGTTAGTCACTCACTATGCATGACTCTTTGGGACCCCATGGACTGTAGCCTGCCAGGCTCCTCTGACCATGGAATTCTCCAGGCATCTTCCCAACTCAGAAATCGAACCCAGGTCCCCTGAACTGTGGGCAAATTCTTTAATGTCTCAGTAACCAGGATCCATATTATGTACTCAATACAATTTGTTGAAAAATTTTAACAAATTTTTAAAAATTTAACAAATGAATTAAAAATTTCAAATTCTTCTACAGATTCAATGCAATCCTTATCAAATTACCAATGGCATTTTTCACAGAACTAGAATAAAAAATATTAAAATTTGTATGGACAAAAGACCCCAAATAGCCAAAGCAAACTTGAGAAAGAAAAACAGAGCTGGAGGAATCAGGCTACCTGACTCCAGGCAACACTATAAGGCTACAGTCATCAAAACAGCATGGTACTGGCACAAAAACGAAACAGAGATTACTGAAATAGGATAGAAAGCCCAGGAAGAAAGCCACACATCTATGTTCAATTAATGTACAGCAAAGGAGGCTAGATTATACAATAAAGAAAAGACAGCCTCTTCAATAAGTGGTGCTGGGTAAACTGGACAGCTACATGTAAGAAAACAATTTTTAGAACATTCTCTAACAGCATACACATAAATAATCTCTAAATGGATTAAAGGTAAATTGGAACACTATAAAACTCTTCAGTTCAGTTCAGTCACTCAGTCGTGTCCGACTCTTTGCGACCCCATGAATCGCAGCACACCAGGCCTCCCTGTCCATCACCAACTCCTGGAGTTCACCCAGACTCACGTCTATCGAGTCAGTGATGCCATCCAGCCA
>NW_011494611.1:1193077-1195268 GCF_000754665.1 Bison bison bison
CATACAAATTTCTCAAGAGGCAGGTCAGGTGGTCTGGTATGCCCATCTCTTTCAGAATTGTCCACAGTTTATTGTGATCCACACAGTCAAAGGCTTTGGCATAGTCAATAAAGCAGAAATAGATGTTTTTCTGGAACTCTCTTGCCTTTTCGATGATCCAGCGGATATTGGCAGTTTGATCTCTGGTTTCTCTGCCTTTTCTAAAACCAGCTTGAACATCAGGAAGTTCACGGTTCACATATTGCTGAAGCCTGGCTTGGAGAATTTTGAGCATTACTTTACTAGGGGAAAAAAAAATTTTTGCAAACTATGTGACCCACAAGAGAGTAATATGCAAAACTTACAAATAGCTTATGTAGTTCAGATTAAAAAAAAAAAAAAGCCCAATCAAAAAATGGGCAGAAGACATAAATAGATACTTCTCCAAAGAAGACATACAGATGGCCAACAGGCACAGGAAAAGATGTTCAACATTGCTAATAATTAGAGAACTACAAATGAAAACTACAATAAGATATCACTTCACACGAGTCAGAAAGACCATCATCAAAAAGTTTACAAACAATAAGTGCTGGACAGGAGTCAGGTGGAAGTGTAAATTTGTAAATCCACTATGGATAATAGTATGGAGCTTCCTTACAAAACTAAAATTAGAACTATCATATGATCTGGCAATCCCACTCCTAAGCATGTATCTAGAGAAAACCCTAATTTAAAAAGATACATGCACCTCAGTGTTCATTGCAGCCAAGATGAAGCAGCCTAAATCTTCCTCAATACATGAATGGATAAATAAGATATGATACACATATGCAATGGAATATTACTTAGCCATTAAAAAGAATGAAATAGTGTCATTTGTACCAACATGGATAGCCTGGAGATTATCATACTAAGTGAAATAAGTCAGATGGAGAAAGACAAATATATGATATCGCTTATACGTATCTAAAATGGATATAAATTAACTTATTTTGAAAACAGAAACAGACTCACTGACTTAGAAAATGAACTAATGGTTACCAGGAGAAGAGAGCTGGAGTCAGGGAGGATAGATTGGGAGTGTGAGATTGACATGTACTCATGGCTATATTTAAAATAGGTAATGAATAAGGACCTACTGTATAGCACAGAGAACCCTGCAATAACTTAAATGGGAAAAGAATTTGAAAAAGAATAGAAACAAATGTACAACTAAATCATACTGCTATACTCCTGAAACTAACCTAACACTGACAGCTAGCTATACTCCAATACACAACAAAAATTAAATAAAATTATTATCTAAATAAATGAGTCTGACTTTGATAGAAAAAATAGCTGTGCAGAAATTCTTTTAAATTTTTAGGGTATTTTACTCTTAAATGACAACTTTCATATAATTCATTCCCATTGTGCAAATAAGAAAACTTTGGCTCACAGAAATAAAATGACATACGCATGATCAGTCACCCATTAGTTTGGATATTACTTACAATATTTATGAGATATCACACATAAGAAATGTACATTTGGGTATAATGTATATAACTATACGTTGAGATATGGATATAAATGGCCCCTCCTTCTGTAACTGTAGCTAATCAATGATTAAGAAATTCAGAGTTCTAGGGGACCTTTTACCTCTTCTACATCTACATAAAGGGCAGGATTCATTCTTCTATTGAAATTTAAGAGATAAAAGAGTATAGTAGCCTAGGGGGCTGATTTTGACAGCATAGAATGGGTATTTCTGTCAATAATTCAGTTCAGTTCAGTCGCTCAGTCCTGTCCGACTCTTTGCGATCCCATGAATCACAGCACGCCAGGCGTCCCTGTCCATCACAAACTCCCGGAGTTCACCCAGACTCACGTCTATCGAGTCAGTGATGCCATCCAGCCATCTCATCCTCTGTTGTCCCCTTCTCCTCCTGCCCCTAATCCCTCCCAGCATCAGAGCCTTTTCCAATGAGTCAACTCTTCGCATGAGGTGGCCAAAGTACTGGAGTTTCAGCTTTAGCATCATTCCTTTCAAAGAAATCCCAGGGCTGATCTCCTTCAAAATGGACTGGTTGGATCTCCTTGCAGTCCAAGGGACTCTCAAGAGACTTCTCCAACACCACAATTCAAAGGCATCAATTCTTCGGTGCTCAGCTTTCTTCACAGTCCAACTCTCACATCCAACATGACCACAGGAAAAACCATAGCCTTG
>NW_011494611.1:1195874-1266613 GCF_000754665.1 Bison bison bison
TTCTTCTGCCTTTTCTAAAACCAGCTTGAACATCAGGAAGTTCACGGTTCACATATTGCTGAAGCCTGGCTTGGAGAATTTTGAGTATTACTTTACTAGTGTGTGAGATGAGTGCAACTGTGCGGTAGTTTGAACATTCTTTGGCATTGCCTTTCTTTGGGGTTGGAATGAAAATTGACCTTTTCCAGTCCTGTGGCCACTGCTGAGTTTTCCAAATTTGCTGTCATAATGAGTGCAGCACTTTCAGAGCATCATCTTTCAGGATTTGAAAGAGCTCCACTGGAATTCCATCACCTCCACTAGCTTTGTTTGTAGTGATGTTTTCCAAGGCCCACTTGACTTCGCATTCCAGGATGTCTGGCTCTAGGTCAGTGATCACACCATCGTGATTATCTGGGTTGTGAAGATCTTTTTTGTACAGTTCTTCTATGTATTCTTGTCACCTCTTCTTAATATCTTCTGCTTCTGTTAGGTCCATACCATTTCTGTCCTTTATGGAGCCCATCTTTGCATGAAATGTTCCCTTGGTATCTCTAATGTTCTTGAAGAGATCTCTAGTCTTTCTCATTTTGTTGTTTTCCTCTATTTCTTTGCATTGGTTGCTGAAGAAGGCTTTCTTATCTCTTCTTGCTATTCGTTGGAACTCTGCATTCAGATGCCTATATCTTTCCTTTTATCCTTTGCTTTTTGCTTCTCTTCTTTTCACAGCTATTTGTAAGGCCTCCCCAGACAGCCATTTTGCTTTTTTGCATTTCTTTTCCATGGGGATGGTCTTAATCCTTGTCTCCTGTACAATATCATGAACCTCCGTCCATAGTTCATCAGGCACTCTATCTATCAGATCTAGGCCCTTACATCTATTTCTCACTTCCACTGTATAATCATAAGGGATTTGATTTAGGTCATACCTGAATGGTCTAGTGGTTTTCCCTACTTTCTTCAATTTAAGTCTGAATGTGGCAATAAGGAGTTCATGATCTGAGCCACAGTCAGCTCTTGGTCTTATTTTTGTTGACTGTATAGAGCTTCTCCATCTTTGGCTGCAAAGAATATAATCAATCTGATTTCGGTGTTGACCATCTGGTGATGTCCATGTGTAGTCTTCTCTTGTGTTGTTGGAAGAGAGTGTTTGCTATGACCAGTGCATTTTCTTGGCAAAACTCTATTAGTCTTTGCTTTGCTTCAGTCTGTATTCCAAGGCCAAATTTGCCTATTACTCCAGGTGTTTCTTGACTTCCTACTTTTGCATTCCAGTCCCCTATAATGAAAAGGACATCTTTTTTGGGTGTTAGTTCTAAAAGGTCTTGTAGGTCTTCATAGAACCATTCAGATTCTTCAGCGTTACTGTTTGGGGCATAGACTTAGATTACTGTGATACTGAATGGTTTGCCTTGGAAACGAACAGAGATCATTCTGTCGTTTTTGAGATTGCATCCAAGTACTGCATTTTGAACTCTTTTGTTGACCATGATGGCTACTCCGCTTCTTCTAAGGGATTCCTGCCCGCAGTAGTAGATATAATGGTCATCTGAGTTAAATTCACCCATTCCTGTCCATTTTAGTTTGCTGATTCCTAGAATGTCGATGTTCACTCTTGCCATCTCTTGTTTGACCACTTCCAATTTGCCTTGATTCATGAACCTGACATTCCAGGTTCCTATGCAGTATTGCTCTTTACAGCATTGGACCTTGCTTCTATCACCAGTCACATCCACAGCTGGGTATTGTTTTTGCTTTGGCTCCATCCCTTCATTCTTTCAGGAGTTATTTCTCCACTGATCTCCAGTAGCATATTGGGCCCCTACTGACCTGGGGAGTTTCTCTTTCAGTATCCTATCATTTTGCCTTTTCATACTGTTCATGGGATTCTCAAGGCAAGAATACTGAAGTGGTTTGCCATTCCCTTCTCCAGTGGACCACATTCTGTCAGACCTCTCCACCATGACCCACCTGTCTTGAGTGGCCCCACACGGCATGGCTTAGTTTCATTGAGTTAGACAAGGCTGTAGTCCTAGTGTGATTAGATTGACTAGTTTTCTGTGAGTATGGTTTCAGTGTGTCTGCCCTCTGATGCCCTCTTGCAACACCTACCATCTTACTTGGGTTTCTCTTACCTTAGACGGTAATATTATCCTGTCAATATTTACCAGGGAATAATATGTACTTCCTTTTTATCATGCTTACCTCCACCGCCCCAGCTATGCTTCACTGTTTAGATTCTCTTGGGGATAATTATTTGAAACAGAGTTAATTCAGTCAATGCTTATCTTGACCCCACTCACACAGCTGAACTGAGACTCAGCATTAGACACTAATTCTTATATTCTCAGGAAAATCAGAATGAAATGCTCCATTTGCTAAAGATGTCCACACTGATTAATCTCCTCTCCTGTTGTGGTTAGGTCTGGAGAAAAACATACAGCCATATTTGCATAATTGTGTGTAAACTTATCCTACTCCTCAGTGAGTGCATATATACACAAAGATTTCATTCAGCTGAGATTAATACTGTCCAGACTGATAGCAGAAAAATTTCAGTTACCCATATAGGGCAACTGCGTTCTTTATGGGACAACAGAAAGAGCTATCTTCTTCATTTGACTCCACTCCAAGTAAAGGACAGTTTTGTGGAATCTTGTGGCTGATGAAGAGAGTTGACAGTTATTAATTCCCAATGATTTAATAAACTCATTTACATCATTCAATAACTGAACAAAAAGCAAATTAGGTATTATGTGTCTCACAGAACTATTGAGGAAATTTCGGCTCAGAGAGTATATTAAAAAGCAGAGACACCACTTTGCCAACAAATGTCTATATGGTCAAAGCTGTGGTTTTCCAGTAGTCATGTACAAATGTTAGAGTTGGACAATAAAGAAGGCTGAGCCCCAAAGAATTGATGCTTTTGAATTGTGTTGCTGGAGAAGACTCTTGAGAGTCCCTTGGACTGCAAGATCAAACCAGAAAATCCTAAAGGAAATCAACCCTGAATATTCATTGGAAGGACTTATGCTGAAGCTGAAGCTCCAATACTTTGGCCACCTGATGCAAAGAGCTAACTCACAGGAAAAGATCCAGATGCTGGGGCAGATTGAGGGCAGGAGCAGAAGGGGATGACAGAGGATGAGATGGATGGATGGCATCACTGACTCAATGGGCATGAGTTTGAGCAAACACTAGGAGATGGTGAAGGACAAGGAGGCCTGGTGTGCTGCAGTCCACGGGGTTGCAAAGAGTTGGACATGACTTAGCAACTGAACAATAATGAGTTAAACCAAGACTTGAGTGCAGATCAAACTCCAAAATATTTATACTACATCTCAATGCCAATGTTTTTTCTAAACCCATGTATTCTTTTAAGGAAGGGAAGAGGGTCTGGAGAAATGAACATATGCAGTCTCTGCCTTAGAGTAAATATTGAATAAACAGGGCACTGTAATGTTGTAAAAGAACTTCAGATTTTGGGGGTGCATGTATTTATTAAGCACGCCTGGGGCTTCTATTTCCTACAGCACATAGCAGGCAGAGAACGGTCATCTCTCAGTGCTTTCGGGAGTACTTAGGTTCCTCAGGATTAGAATACAAACAAACAAACCAAACAAATACAAAATGCTGACAAGGTGTTTTTATTTTATCCAAGATGTACAATGCAAGGGGGAAGTTAAGTGGCTAGAGTTCAGTGATTCATGTTCATGTTAATATTCTAGAAATTTGCTGAGAATGTTCTTCCTTTTTAGAGAATCCTGTGCTCAGATCATACTAAAGTCTGTAAATAAGAGGGAGAAATTTGTGACGTTCTCATTTTCAAATCAAGCCTGGGAAATGCCTTGACCCAGTGTGTGGAAGCCAGTGAATGTGATCATGTTGGAGTCAGAGACTAGGAGAGGAAGATGTCTGAGGCTTTCATTTTCCACATGGGGTCTTCTGCCTGGATCAGGGAGTTACTGAATTCAACCATGAGTAGGAGTAATGAAAACCTAGACCACAGAAAGACCACTATTGAAGAGCTACTCCCTGTACCACCACTGCCACTGGCATCACCTATACCACATCAACGGCCCCCAGTGCAGCGTTCAATCAGTAACCGTATAAACACAACAAAGCAGGCAGGTAAATGAGGTTAGTGAAAACTGCTATAAAGAAAGTATAGTAAGTTGATGTGGTAGTCACCTGGGGTGGGGTAAATGTTGTTTTAGTGAGTGGTCTTGGGCAAAGCTCCCTCTGTAGTTGATACTTCGTCTTGAACCATTACAAGGAGCTAGCTGTGAAATCTGGGAGATGAATTTTCTAATGGAGCCTTAACATATACAAAATCCCTGAGTTGGATGTAAGCATAATGTATGTGACATACAGAAATACGAGGGAGAAGATGAAAAAAGGTTAGTCCTGAAAAGGTAGGTTATGGTGAGGTCATAGGTTTTCCTCCAATTCCATTGGGCTTTGTTGGAGGGATTTAAACAAAGAAGATATAGGATGTGGCTTACACTTTTTAAAAAGATTGCTAAACAGAAAATGCAGTAAATTATTGCAAGGGGGAAATGGAAGGGCAGTGTCCATGGCCAATAGGAAAATAAAAACAACAACAACAACACTTATTTAGGAGACTTGGTCTATTCTGGTCAAGGCAGTAGGCAACTGAAGAATGAATGATTCATAGGACTTCAACTTCAGTCCAAGTATAACATGCCAACCGAGCCTTAGGATTCTATTACCTTTCTTTACATGCTATGAAACATTTGTATCATGACATATTTGTGCCTTGAATCCAGCAATGAATCTACATGGGACTGTAATCTGCACATACTAATGTCCATGCACATGAAAAGCAGGAGAGTAATATATGGAGCGAAGCACAAAGGGAACATTTTAGCCACTTTAAAAAAATTGGGATATAATCGCTTTACAACATTGTGTTAGTTTCTGCTGTACAACAGAGCAAGGAGCTGAGCTCCCTGTGCTATATAGCAGGTTCCCACCAGCTATTTTACACATGGTAGTGTATTTATACCAAACCGAGTCTCCCAATTTGCCCCATCCTTCCCTCACTCCCATGTCCGCATGTCCAATCTCTCCATCTGCATTTATATTCCTTCCCGAGAAATAGGCTCACCCGTACCATGTTTTTAGATTCCACATATATACGTTAATATACAATATTTGTTTTTCTCTTTGACTTTGTACAGCACAGAAAACTATAAACAAGACGAAAAGCAATCCTCAGAATGAGAGAAAATATTTGCATATGAAGCAATGGACAAAGGATTAATCTCCAAAATACATAAACAGTCCGTGGAGCTCAAAATAAAAACAAACAAACAATCCAATCAAAAAAAAGAGGGTGGAAGAACTCAATAGACATATTTCCAAAGAAGACATACAGATGGCCAACAGGCTCATGAAAAGAGGCTCAACATCACTAATTATTAGAGAAATGCAAATCAAAACTGCAGTGAGATATTGCCTTACAGGAGTCAGAAGGGCCATTATCAAAAAATCTACAAACAATAAATGCTGGAGAGGATGTGGAGATGAGCCGCTTCTTTTTTGTCTTGAAAGCACCTTAGAAGGAACTGTGTCAGTGCAGGGTAGGGCGGGGTCTTAGAGAGCTACAGTAAAAAGTAGGCAACACGGGAGCACTGTGAGGAAAGGGCAACACAGAAAAGCAAGGAGGTTGGGGAGAGGAAAAGAGGAAAGGATCAAAATGTATGTGACAGAGGACGTGATGGAGACTTAGAGCAAGAGATTTAAGAATCCCCATCTAATCTTAAAATAACACACCTCACAGGAACCTCGGATGTGTGAGTTTGGAATACTACTAACAAGGGCCACTATTTTCTGTGTATTTTTTTTTTTAATATGAAAGACATCGTGTTAAATGTTTTTTATGCCAGATGGGGAAACTGAGATTTTGAGAGGTAATCCAACATGTCCAAATCACCGCAGCTATTAATTTTAATTTTCCAACACAAAATTTCAATCCAGATCTGTCCAATTCCAAACCACTCTTCTCACTGTGAATTAGATGTGCCTATTCTTGAACCGTACATGAATGGCATTCTGTAGCATGAAACCTTTCATGCCTGGCACACTTCCTCAATATTTCCACGGCTTTGCATGTTCTTTTTCATCACTATATACTATTCTACTTTATAACACAGTTTAGGGTTGATGGACACTTGGGCTCTCCCAAGTTGTATTATCACAAGTCACGCTTCTGGGAACTTTCCCGTCGGAATCTGCTGGTGCATATGCTCGCTTTTCTCTGTTGGTGCACACTTAGCTGTGCAATTGCTGAATCATAGGGTTTACAGACACGACCGAGCGACTTCCCTTTCGCTTTTCACTTTCATGCATTGGAGAAGGAGATGGAAACCCACTCCAGTGTTCTGGCCTGGAGAATCCCAGGGACGGGGGAGCCTTGTGGGCTGCCGTCTATGGGGTCGCACAGAGTCAGACACGACTGAAGCGACTTAGCAGCAGCAGTAGCAGCAGGGTATATGTATAATCAGCTGTAGGAGATACTGCCAAAGGAAGTTTCATAATGGCATACAAAATCCCCTTTTTTCTACAGTGATAGAACAAGTGAGGTCCTTTGAGAGGAGGGACTTACCAAAACAGTGAGCTGAGCCCAAGTTGCCAGCCTTCTAAAACTTGATGCTCCTTGTGGCACCAGGGGTCACTCCCTTTTCCTGTGCTGAACCATTCCAATAAAAACTGGTTAGTTCATTTCTATCACTGCGCTTCTACCTAAATGTTTTCTTTGCTCTTCTTTAAAAATTCAGGATAAAATTCTCTAAGTAGAATTAATTTAAAAATAACAAAAACAGTGCAACCATTTGTGGAAAGGCTCTCTAATGGAAAAACCAGACAGTTATTGCCATAGATCTTCAGAGCACCTTTGACTCAGCTGGGATTCCTTAGCAAGTTTTGTTATAAAGATGAGTCATTGGCTTTTGACCACACTTGACAATAAGCATCCTTGTATTAAAGAAGGAGCAGCATCATTTCCCCAAAATCCTATTTCTACCCCCACTCATCTTTTTTCTGAACACCATGAATTCTGTACTCACCTCAATGTGAAAGATACAGCCAATTCCACTCACTGCCACACAAGCCAAAACTTTTACAAGCGTATTACAGTGTAATAAACATATAGAGTTCAAAGTCTTCCGAAAGGAACAAAACAGAGTGGACGACTTTGTGGCCCCGTAGTTTCTTCATTACAGAGAAAACTATCCTATGTGTAAGGTCCCAAGTGTGGGTGTGCACAGGCTTTCATTTTAGAAACTGTTCTGAGAGTTATTCACTATGAAAAACCCATAAAAAGCATGTTGATTTTATGGACAAGTAGGTAGAGACAAGTTTTTATGGGATCCCCACCCCTGCTCAAATATCTGACATTTTAATTTTCCTTTAACTGAAAGGTCTATGTACTATTCTGTGTTTATTTACAGTCACCAGCGAAACCCTTGTTGACCCTTCTCTCTGAATCTGATGTTCCCTGTGATCGGTAACGTCCCTTTTATATCTGATATCTTCTATAAAAGTAATTGTTACCTGGGAAAGTGGATCTAACACTACCTTTATCTGATCGTTTCAGTCTTTCATTCAACAAATATTGCCGAGTAATTACTATGTGCCAAAGCCCTAGATGCAGTGTTATACCAGAATCAGCTTTGTAAGTCTACTTTGAAGGAGAACCTTGTGTGATGGAGGCTTATTTTTCAGTGATAGTACAGTGAGTGGCTTTGGAAATGTCCCCTACAATTTGGAAATGTCCTCTCACGATTGTATTGAGACAACATTTTAGATAACTTCCAGACTCAGTAATAGCAAGGGCCAGACTCAGTGATCGGCATTATCTGCTAAGAGAAGTGAGTGGATGGAAGTATGTGTTTGCATCATTGTCTGGATTCTTGCAGAGAAGGCCTCAAAAGATCACAGCAGATGAAGAGAGAAAAGCCACGTGTGGATAGTTTAGCAACCAAGGATCAGACTGCATGGGTCCAGGAATCCAGACACAGGTCTCAGCATGTGAGGGTACCGGGTGGTTCTCAGAGGAATTTGGGGCATGCTTACCATCACTTTCATTGCATTCTCATCCTTTAACTCTCAAAGAGAAAAAGTCAGTGAATGCTTTACTGAATATGTGATTCTCCAGGCAAGAATATTGAAGTGGGGAGCCATTCCCTTCTCCAGGAGGTCTTCCCAACCCAAGAATCAAACCCAGGTCTCCTGCATTGCAGACAGATTCTTTACTGTTTGAGCCACCAGGGAAACCCTTACTGAGACTAGCATATTGCAAAGTAGATGTGTGTCAGATTAAAGAAAAAGGGATCTAAAGGTTTGTCTGTGAGACCTTGGAGAAGTCACACCTCCCATCCCTGAAATCAATTTTGCTAAAAGAGGGACTAGAGCTTGAGGAGCTCTAAAGACATTTGGGGAAAGTTGCCTGCTGCTTTAACAAAGTCTGCTAAATGATTGGAATGGGGACTTGAGACACACCTTGAGAGCAAGCAAAGTTTCCTCTTTCCAAGAGATGGTCTGTAGAAGTTCTCATGGGCCCCTTTCGGGTGGGGCGGCTGGCCCTGCTAAGCAGATGGACCCAGATTGCAGTCAGGGGTTGGTGAGTCATTTGCAACACACGTTAGTCATTCAGGTGCATTTGCATTGGACTCTGCAGCTGGGAACGGGCCCCAGTCTCCGAGTTTGTTTATTTCCATGGACGATGGATGTCCCAGAGCTTGTTGTGAAATAAGAAATTTATAAATTGTTATGTTCTACTGCTGACAGCCTTCTCCCTTCTCTTGATGATCAGCAGCCTCTCAGACAGTTCCCTTGTTCCATTCTAGAGGAAGGGAATTTGTTGCACTGAACACTGACCAGGTTGCCCTGCCCTGGACTGGGAGCTTGATATTGATATCAGTTATCTAGTTTTATCTTCATAGCACCCCTGTAGATAGGTATAATTGTTCTCATCTTGGAGATGTTAGAAGAGAGGCCAAGAAAGTGTAAGAGGATTGGCAAAATTGGACAGTGAGAAAGTCTGGAGCTAAGATTCAAACCCAGAACTGTCTTTTCCAAACCAATGTTTTTTATCCTAGATTATACAGCGTTTGTCCCAGAAAAGATCACCCATTCACACCTCATTTCATTTTGGTTCATTTTGGTTCTCAATATTCCCTCCTGAGATTGAGAAGCAATATGAACTTACATTTGAAGGCTGGAGAATTGCAAAGAAAATTAACAGTCACCTTTTCTTTTCATTGTTTCATTTTTTGTGGAGAGAAACCACTGCTATTTATGTTTGTAACATGGGACTCAGAGAAGAAAATAGCACCCCACTCCAGTACTCTTGCCTGGAAAATCCCATGGATGGAGGAGCCTGGTAGGCTGCAGTCCATGGGGTCGCTAAGAGTCAGACACGACTGAGCGACTTCCCTTTCACTTTTCACTTTCATGCATTGGAGAAGGAAATGGCAACCCACTCCAGTGTTCTTGCCTGGAGAATCCCAGGGACGGGGGAGCCTGGTGGGCTGCCGTCTATGGGGCTGCACAGAGTCGGACACGACGGCAGCGAATTAGCAGCAGCAGCAGCAGCAGCATTGGACTGAAAATACAACAGGGCTTCAAAAAAGTTTAAAGAACTGAACTAAATTAATTTTTTGTCCATCAAGATTATCTTAGAGTTTCTGTTGGTGTCCATTACTGGGATAAATTTGAATTATGGTAATGTACGGAAGCAAGGATATGCTTGGATGATAATTCAAGGAATGAAAATATGGTATAAGAAATACAAAGTAATCATATCATTGTATATAATTTTTTAAAAAAATCAACAATCTCACATTTCCAATTTTTATAGGAAATAATTACAGAAATCTTGAGCTACTATGTGAATATTATATATTCAACAGAAGACTTGCTCTCCAGATTACTGATGATCATGACTTCTAGACTCCTTACCAGCTCAAAGAAATGATTTTTTTCCCCCAAACAACTATCTGCAATTATCCCAGGATAGCTAGATCTAGTATCTATGTATGTATTGATCTTTTTACCTATTATCCATCTACTTAACATGGAAGATGTTTACAAATTTTTTCACCAAAGGTATCTACAATCAATGGTTTTTTAGACCGTGAATGAAAAAAAAAGAGAGAGAGAAAAGTGCAATTTGAGAACAGGCAGTACTAGAACAAGGTTATGTGTATTTGGAAACATGGACTGCAACTCTGTGGCAAAAAACTGCTACTGAGGAGGCCCATGAAGGGAAACAGATGTCTCCATGGATTTGGCTCCCATGAACTCAAAAGAAGTGAGCTCTGAGGCAAAGCATCAGAAACACTTGCCTTCTGAAAAAATGCCAACTTCATAAAAAGTCTTAATATCAAGCTGTGTTCATCTTCCACACTTCTTAATTTAGCTATTCTAGGTTTTTTGCATTTTCCTTTCAATTTTAGAAGCAGTTTAATTTCTTAAAAAAAAAAACGATGCTAGTGTTTTATGTATTGCTTTGCATCTATAGGTTAGTTTTGGAAGAATTAACATCCTAACAACGAGCTAAAAAAAATTGAAGGGCATCCTCTGCATATAGTAAAGAACCTGACTGCCAATGCAGGAGACTCAGGGTATGATCCTTGGGTCAGGAAGATCCTCTGGAGAAGGAAATGGCAATCCACTTCAGTATTCTTTGCCTGGAAAATTCCATGGACAGAGGAGGCTGGTGGGCTACAATCCATGGGGTCACAAAGAGTAGGACGGGAATAAGCATGCACCCACATGGTTTGCATATGTTTAGAGTGCTCTCTATGCAGACAATTCTTCTGTTATTGGAAATCCTAAGCCCCTTGGTCTTCCAGGATTCTGAGTTCCATCTCAACTCAGGGAGTCTTCTTGGCTCAGATTGTGTTCCATTTTCTTTTTGCTAGGTCTGGAAACTCTCTCAAGGCAGCAAGCTGTCACAGCTATACAGCTCACAGTATTTGCTTCCTGTCTCTGAAGGGCCACTGTCCTTCACTACCTGATGTCTTCAAAACCATCGGTTCGTAATTCTGCTTCCTTTTAGTTTTCATGGAGTAAGCTCAACATGATCACTGTCGCTTCTTCTTGTGGGAAATCAAAGTCATTTAATTATGCTGAATATTTTAATTAAATTTCATGAGTTAGTGTTAGTCGCTCGGTCATGTCTGACTCTGTGACTCTATGGACTGTAGCCCGCCAGGCTCCTCTGTCCATGGGATTCTCCAGGCAAGTATACTAGAGTAGGTAGCTATTCCCTTCTCCAGGAGATCTTTCCAACCCAGGAATCAAACCCAAGTCTCCCACATTGCAGGCAGATTCTTTACCACCTGAGTCACCAGGGGAGCCCCCAAATTTAATTAAATAGTATACAAATATTTATTGTTACACTTATATCTACCACCTCCAATGCCATCTATTCCTTTGTATAGAGGCAAATTTCCCTTTGGTATTATTTTCTGTCTTCTTAAAGTATTTTTAAAGACATTACTTTTAGAGGTAACTGACTAGAGATAAATAATTTCAGCTTTCTTTTGTAAAATGTTTAATTTTGCTTTAAAAATTTAAATATTTTTGTTGATTATAAAATTCCTGATTGAACACTGACCTTTTTTTTCTCTCCTCGTTCAGTACTTAATAATGTTACTTTGCTGTGTTCTGAGTTTTACTTTTCCTAAGGAACTGTCAGTGGTATACTAGTCTTTGACACTCTGTGCAAAATGTTTTTTTTTTCTTTTCCTCCTAAGATTTCTTTAACACTGGTTTAAGAAATTTGATGATATGCTTTGGTGTAGTTTTCTTCATATTTCTTCTGCTAGGATTTGTTGTCCTTCCCAGATATGTGGGTTTATAGTTATCATCAAGTGTGGATAAAGTTCAGTCATCATTTCTTCAAATACATTTTCTGTTCTTTCTCCTTGCCTTTGGGAACTCCAATTATACATATATACATTATGGTGGTATCTGTCATGTTTATGCATGGAAAGTTACTCCATTTGCAACTATTAAGTGTCAGGTGAGGAGCAACTTTGAAACTATTCACAAGTTCTGTTTCTCATCATCCCCTAACTTTAGTATCCATGGATGCACACAATAATTATTACAACAGATTTTGCCAAAAGGTAATTTTCTATTTATGTCCTTCCTTTTACATTTATTAAGTGTAATTCTATATGATTTAGAGAATAGTAACTCTGTCCCTCAAAGACACTTACATACTAAACTCCAGACCCTGTAAGTTATAATGTTACATGAAAAGGAAGAAATAAGAGTGTAGATAGAATTATAGTTGCTAATCAGCTGATTTTAAAATAATATTATCCTAAATTATCTAGTTGGTCCAGTGTAATCAAATAGGTCCTTTGAATGGGAGGCAGGAGTTTAGCGTCAGGGTGATGTAATGTGAGAAAGATTCTACTAGCCATTTTTGACTTTAATGATATTCAGAGTGAGGGAAAGTGGTAGTCCCCCTAAGGATGCTGGAAGTCTGTGGAACATGGAAAAGACAAGAAAATATTGTCCCACAGAGCCCACATAAAGGAATGCATTCTTGTCAACAACTCGGTGTTAGCCCACTGAAACCCATTTCAGACTTGCGACCTCTAGAATTAAAATTTTTTTTAATTTTAAACTAATTTTTTGCATTATAATCTTTTAAAATTTTAATACTTTTTACAGTGGCAATAGAAAACTAATGCATTCTACCATAAGGAAGTGAGGCCCCTTTTCTCCATTTATTTATCAACTCACTCATTCATTTATTCACTATTTTGCTGCCTGAATCATGCAGCAGCATGATTTGGTCACGGGAAACTTCTTCAAATTGACTCCATGTCCTCAATGTCCTCCTACATCTCATCACTTGATGAAAGTATGTTCTTCCCCCCCGTCTCACACTTTTAGCCCAGTGTTATACTGATCTCTGTGAATCAGATTTTATATACTAGTTGCTTCTCAGGATTACATGTGAAATTGATACTGCCTGAAAAATAATGTAGTCCAAAAAAGGAAAGATATTAAAAGCCAAATAAATTCTCACATCTTTAAAAGCCTGATTAAAGGTCTTCACAGTCACTTATCTCTAATGTTTGGAATTGACATAAAAGGTAATTATAAGAGTTCTTCAAATGTCCTTACTTCACAATTGGAATTGACGTTTTACCATAATTTTGTCTCACAATGCCTTTGTGTCACCTTACTTATATATTTATTTATCCTGAAAGGAAATCAAAATACTAGTGTCGAACACTGATAAAAATGCATTGTAGTCAAAACTTGAACTTTCAAAACTAATGAATCAGTCATTATTACCCATAAATCTAAAGGTATTTTTGCCTAGCTAAAATGTACCTTTAAAAAATTCAGTTAAGTACACATCTCCCTTGACTTAGGATGTGATTACATCCTAGTAAACCTATCATAAGTTGAAAATATTTAAGTCAAAATGCATTTAGTACACACAATCTACTAAATATCAAAAGTTAAACTAACCTATCTTAAATGTGTTCAGAACACGTGTTAGCCTACAGTTGGCAGAAATTATCTAACAAAATGTCTGTTTCATAGGAAAGTGTTGAATCTCATGTAATTTTTCAAATGCTGCCCTGAAAGTGAAAAGCAGAATGG
Organism: Bison bison bison; assembly: GCF_000754665.1. Taxonomy (NCBI): domain Eukaryota; kingdom Metazoa; phylum Chordata; class Mammalia; order Artiodactyla; family Bovidae; genus Bison; species Bison bison. Next base: position 1,209,522 of record NW_011494611.1, read on the forward strand.
TTGTACGGGTCCAGAATGGTGATATTGGTTGTTCATTCTCATGATCTGGTGGCTGACTGAGAGGCGTGGCTACTGCCACTGCCCAAATCACAAGAGAACATATTCCTAAGCCTAGGAAAAGTCAAATTTAAAATTCCAAGTACAGTTTCTACTGAATACATGCCACTTTTACACCATCCTAAAGCCAAAAAGTCTTGAGTCAAACCACCTTGAGTAGTTTGAGTGGTTAAGTCACAGACATTCTGTATGTATTCACTAATTTATTAATGAGTTGACAAGGAGCTAAAATATTAGAAGTGACTAAAAATTGAAAAGGAACTCATACAGTTCATTTCTATAATTAAAATGTATGTAAATGAGACTGATATTTGATTTACAAATGGATTCTCAGAAATACAGGTGTTCACAGAACAAGACTTACTTGCAAATGAGAGAAAAATACTGATACTTCACATCTATGGTGAATTGAAATTTCTGTAACCTGCATTAATTAGTTTTTATGTTGTTATTCTTTAGCCATCTAGTCATGTCTGACTCCTTACACCACCATGGACTGCAGTACACCAGGATTCCCTGTCCTTCACCATCACCTGGGGCTTGTTCAAACTCATGTCCATTGAGTCGGTGATGCCATCCAGCCATCTCATCCTCTGTCGTCTCTTCTCCTCCTGCCCTCAATCTTTTCCAGCATCAGGGTCTTTTCCAACGAGTTGGTTCTCCATATCAGGTTGCCAAAGTATTGGAGCTTCAGCTTCAGTTCTTCCAATGAATATTCAGGGTTGATTTCCTTTAGGATTGACTAATTTGATCACCTTGCAGTCCAAGGGACTCTCAAGAGTCTTCTCCAACACCACAGTTCAAAAGCATCAATTCTTCAGCACACAGCCTTCTTTATGGTCTATATCTCACATCCATGCATGATCACTGGAAAAACCATAGCTTTAACTAGAGGGACCTTCATAGGCAAAATGATGTCTCTGCTTTTTAATACACTGACTAGGTTTGTCATAGCTTTTCTTCCAAGAAGCAAGCATCTTTTAATTTCATGCCTGCAGTAATTTTGGAATTCAAGAAAATAAAATCCGTCACTGCTTCCACTCTTCCCGCATCTATTTGACATGAAGTGTTGGGACTAGATGCCATGACCTTAGTTTTTTGAATATTGAGTTTTAAGCCAGCTTTTTTACTCTTCTCTTTCACTCTCATCATTAAGTTTTTTTGTTCTTCTTCGCTTTCTGCCATTAGGGTGATGTCATCTGCATGATCTCAAAAAACTAAGATCATGGCATCTGGTCCCATCACTTCATGGCAAATAAATGGGAAAACAATGGAAACAGTGACAGAGTTTCTTTTCTTGGGCTCCAAAATCACAGCAGATGGTGACTGCAGCCATGAAACTATAAGACGCTTGCTCCTTGGAAGAAAAGCTATGATTAACCTAGACAGCATATTAAAAAGCAGAGACATTACTTTTCCAACAAAGGTCCATCTAGTCAAAGATATGGTTTTTCCAGTAGTCATGTATGTATGTGAGAGTTGGACCATAAAGAAAGCTGTGCACCAAAGAACTGATGCTTTTGAACTATGGTACTGGAGAAGACTCTTGAGAGTCCCTCCGACTGCAAAGAGATCAAACCAGTCAGTCCAAAAGGAAATTAACCCCAAGTATTCGTTGGAAGGACTGTTGCTGAAGCTCCAATACTTTGGCCACCTGATCCAAAGAGCTGACACATCTGAAAAGGAGATGTTGGAGGACAGGGAAGCATGGTGTGCTGCAGGTCATGGTGGAGAAGTGGACACGATTTAAGAAACTGAACAACAACAACATCTGAATATCTAAGGTTCTTGATATTTATCCCAGCAATCTTGATTCCAGCTTAGGATTCATCCAGCCTGGCATTTCGCATGATGTACTCTGCATAAAAGTTAAATAAGCAGAGTGATAATATACAGCCTTGACATAAGCTTTCCCAATTTTGAACCAGTCTGTTGTTCCATGTCCAGTTTTAACTGTTGCTTCTTGATGCATACAGGTTTCTCAGGAGACAGATAAGGTAGTCTGGTATTCCCATCTCTTTAAAAATTTTCCAGTTTGTTGTGATCCACACGTTCAAAGGCTATAATGTAGTCAATAAAGCAGAAGTAGATTTTTTTTTTTTTTTGGTAATTTCCTTGCTTTCTCTATGATCCACCAAATGTTGGCAATTTCATTTCTGGTTCCTCTGCCTTGTCTAAATCTAGCTTGTACATTTGGAAGTTCTCAGTTCATGTACTGCTAGCTTAAAGGATTTTAAGCATTACCTTGCTAGCATGTGCAATGAGCTCAACTGTAGCTTGAACATCATTTGGCATTGCCCTTCTTTGGGATTGGAATGAAAACTGACATTTTCCAGTCCTGTGGCCACTTCCGAGTTTTCTAAATTTCCAAGTTTGTATGTATTAAAGTAATAATATGTAGGTTATTAGCATGTAATTAGTTGACCATTCCTTTGAAATTATAAGAAGTCATCCAGATTTTCTTAATTTTTAGCTCAAAATTCTAACTCAGTAGGATTTAGGTATTTAATAAGTGGTGACAAGGTTGACCTATAGAGAAATATCCTAAGGCAAAGGACTGATAGTTTCTTGGATAAGAAAACAAAAGACAGAGAGTAGGTCCTTGAAGAAGATGATAAAGAAGAGCAAGGCTGACTTACTCAGGAAAGAATTACTCTAGCAGGTAGAATCCTAATTGGATGATAACAAATTTAGCTTCATTCTAGCTGAATGGTGGCAGCAAGGGGTTAGGGAGGGGGAGATACCATAGGATTCATAAGGAGACAGCTTTCAAGATGGGTCTAGGTTCTATGTGGCCAAGAAGGGCAGGAGCTTGGCATGCCACATGGAAAATCAATCTAGAGCAAAAGCATAGATAGAAATTTGGGGCAATAAATTCAGTCTGACAAGAGTAAAGTAAGAATAGGAACGATGGGAAGTTGAAATTGTGAATTGAAGCCAGATAGTGACACATCTTGAACGACATCCTCAGGGGATGGGGGAGCAGCTTCGCTGCTTGCCTTCCTGGCGTCTACTGAACCTTTTATTGCATCCACATGGTTCACACTGTTTGGCCAGGGGTTGGTGCTGATTTCCCTAAACAGACTGTAGCCACTCTACATACCTTCCTACAACATTCAGCTCAGAGGTTGCTTTAAACTCAAATCTAAGGAAATCAGCTTATGACATCTCTTTAGAGCCAGTGATTGTTTCAGAGGCGGGTCCACAGCTTAAGATGGAGCAGTAGGAAGAAATCCTTGATTCGACTTGTGCAGGACGGTGATGTGGATTTAGGATACCTCTGACTGCTTTAAACACGTCGCTAAATAATAGAAGTCAGTTAGAGAACAAAACTGACATTTGGACAAGAACCAAGTGAGAGACAGAGCTAAAATTCTATTCAAATTGTGCCCAAAGCCCAAATCATCTCTGGATTTTTCTGGTAAGTGAAGTAATCTATTCTCATTATTCTTTTAATTGGATAGGTCTGTTACTGTTCCTTGCAATGAAAGGTGTCCTAATAGACATTATTCAGAAAACAGAACATCTGTGAAGGTTTCCACACAAGATTATACAGTGATCAGTGTGACATTACAGGAAGAACGTTCTGATATCCCAGTGAAAGCTGCACTGAAATAGACAAGTTTGAAAGAGCAAAGGGAGAGGGCACACTGGGGATGATACCACACTAGTTTGGATGAGAGATGAATCTTTAAGTATGGCAGTGTGAATATGGAAATGCAGAGAAACTGAGAAACATCACCAAAGTTAAATAGAAATGCCTCTTCAATGTTGACAGCTGAGAAATATCATTTTACCTATAATTTATGCTCTGCTCATTTCCTCTTCTACATGGTGGAGCATGCTAACGTGAATTTCCAACTGAACTCTATGTAGAAATTGTTCTTTACGTGGTCCTGGCATGGAACTGATAATACCCAGGACTCCATTATTTGAGATTACCCATTATCCAGTTGTTGGGGCCTTACCATGGTGGGGTGCTAACTATAGGTGAGAGAGGGTAATGAAAAGAAAAAAAAAAAAAAAAGATGGAGAGGGAAGGAGAGAAGATGGACAGAGAGAGGATCCAGGGTTCAGGGCTTCCAGAAAGGAGATGTTGATCCCAGATCACTTGACTCAAGGGATTAACAATAACGAAAACAAAACAAAACAGGAAAAGACAATGAAGACAAAGTGAAGATGAAATAAAAAATAAATACATAATAATAATAACGGTAGTAACATGACCTCATGTTTATCAAGGTCATTTATCATGACCTCATATTTACCACGTCTCAGCTGGTGTGTAAACAATTTACATGTTCTAACTTATTCAACCTTTACATACACCCTATGATCTAATAATGACTAATAATGACAGTCAGTCTTAGAAAGGTTAAGTAATCTGCTCAAAATCAAACAGTCTGAAGAGCTGGAGCTGGTGATGAACACAAATATGTCAGACCATACTGCTGTAGGAACCAGGTTTTAAAAAAATACCATCCAGCTCTTTACCTTGCTGGGGACTTCCCAGGTGGCTCAGTGGTAAAGAATCCTGCCAATTCAGACACAAGAGACACAGTTTCAGTCCCTGTGTTGGGAAGATCCCCGAGCATGGGAAATGACAACCCAGTCAAGTGCTCTTGCTTGGAGAATCCCATGGACCGAGGAGCCCAGTGGGCTGCAGTTCGTGGGGTCACAGAGAGTCAGGGCTGAGTGCATGCAGCAGGGCCTTTCCTCTCTAGGTGAATCTCTCATCAAGTGAGAGTCCATTTCCAACCTGAGGCTTTTTTTTCTCCCTGGGGCTAGCCTCCTCCACCCATTCCTCTCTTTCCTTAACTTGAATATCAGTTCTCTTGGCATAATTTCCATGACTTTCTAGAACCATATAGCACCCCCTCCTGCGGAATCCCCGCTTCCACCTGCAGGACAGTACTAACTGCCGCGCTGTCTGCTTCCTGAGTTAGATTGTGGCCTCTGTGAGGGGAGGCCTGCCTGTTTGCTCACTGACTAGAACACCATGGATATTCAATGGTTGTGTCAAATGAATGAATGAGGTCAGAAGGGCATGAGTTGAGGACAGAATGCTCCATGTAATAAGCAATACATGTGTATGTTTCTGTGGAAGGCCTGTTTTCAAAAATAAGATCTGAACAACAGCAAGAACATCCTGGGGCTGTTTTTTCCAGCATCCTGAAATCTAGCTGGGAGAGGGGGATTTCTGCATTGGGCAGTAAGGTATGTTTATCTTTATGATTCCCACGCCTCCTTTCAAAAGGCTGGATTTAACATGGAGATTTCAACTTCAAATGGTCTCCAGAGATTTTGCTGTTGACGAGAACAAGACTTTTTTTGGTAAAAGGTAGTGAATGAAAGCAAGAAATGGTCGAGAACAGGCCAGACGACTCTGTCTCCTTCCACAGGCACTCAAGTAATTAAAATAAAAACAATTACTCATATACATAGAGCAGGTCAGCACATTTTTTCACAGAACAAGGGAAATGCACAACTCCTAAGAGGCAGTGATATAAATATTTCAGCTGATAGTACGTCCAGGACCAAGAAGGTAAAATAAACTAGATTTAAACAAACAATTTGACACAGAACTGCAAAAAGGCATTGTGAAATTCTGCAAAATTGCAGATCCGATTTCCCTGGAATATACTTTGGCCTAGCAAAACCTTGACAATTATTCATGTTGGAGGACTAAGCAGAAATGCAGACAATGGGAAAACAGACACTCAATCATCAGGTTTCAGAATGTTGCAGTGTCCAGAAAATGCCTATGTTTGCCTCTTTTTCTCTGAAACCTAGAGCTGGCCTACTGATTCTTATGTGCGTGCTAGGTCGATTCAGTCAAGTCCTATTCTTTGCTACCCTATGAACTTTAGCCAGCCAGGCTCTTCTAACCAAGGGGATTCTCCAGGCAAGAATACTGGAATGGGTTGCCATGCCCTCCTCCAAGGGATCTTCCCAACCCAGGGATCCAACCTAGATCTCCTGTGTCTCATGCACTGGCAGGCAGATTCCTTACCACTAGTGCCACCTAGGAAGCCCTCTTGATCCCTATAGTGAAGAAGTGAAGTGAAGTTGCTCAGTCGCGTCTGACTCTGCAACTGCATGCACTGTAGCTTACCAGGCTCCTCCATCCATGGGATTTTCCAGGCAAGAATACTGGAGTGGGTTGCCATTGCCTTCTCCAGAAGATCTTCCTGACTCAGGGATTGAACCCAGGTCTCCCACATTGTAGGCAGATGCTTTACCGTCTGAGCCACCAGGGAAGTGATCCCTGGTGGTGGGGGTTTAATTGCTAAGTCATGTCCAAGTCTTTGTGAACCTGTGGACTGTAGCCTGCCAGGCTGCTCTGTCCATGGTATTCTTCAGGCAAGAATACTGGAGTGGGTTGCCATTTTCTTCTCCAGGGGATCTTCCTGACCCACGAATCGAACCCAGGTGTCCTATACTGCAGGCAGATTCTTTACCAATTCAGCTATAAGGGAAGCCTTTGGTACCTGAAGTGAAACTGTTTATCACTCAGTTGTGTCCAACACTTTGTGACCCCAAGGACCGTAGCCTCTGTTCATGGAGTTCTCCAGGGAAGAATACTGGAATGGGTTGCTATTCCCTTCTCCAGGGGGTTTTTCCAACCCAGGCATCAAACCCTGGTCTCCTGCACTGCAAGCAGATTCTTTACCATCTGAGTCATTTGATCCCCATATCTCCCAATATATACTTTGCCACTAACAATAAATAAGGATTCATAGCACTGAGGCTATAAGGACTCCCTGGAACCAGAGATTTTCTGCCCTGCTCTTGCTAAGAATAGAATCTGTGTACTCTTGAACCTCATACTGAGCTAGCATTCTGATTTTCCTTGTTGAGAAGTTGCTATGTGCCTGGTCCACAGCCACTTGAAGATTTAACAAAAACTTTAATGAGACTCTGAGTTGTGAAGTCATGTTCTTCCCTATCTACTGGTCAAACTTTCAGCTTATCAAGTTGAAATTGCAGATCTGACTCACACCACTGCATTCCATCCATCTATGACCACCCAGTGTCTCCAGGACAAAGTACAGATCTCTGAGCCTATACAGGAAGTTCTCATGCTTCTATCCCTGCTTAAGTCTTTAAGCTCATTTCCCAGAACTGCGTGGAGATACACAGCCAGCTGGATTGCTCTATACCTGTATCACTGTTGTGACTAATTCCCACCAGTCACACCAGCTCTAATACCAGTCTACACTATTAAGCCTTGTCCATCTGGCTAAATTCTGTCCTTTAGTCTGAGCTCAAGAATTATCTTTTTTTCTGAAACTTTACTCTGCAGGCAGACCTTGGAACTCCTCTGTAGATACCCAACTTCAGTTTGCTCAAACCTCCATTGATCAGTGAGGATATTGTATTAATCCTTTTTACATACAAATCGATATCTTTTCCAAGGGTATGCTTCCTAGGCAAAGGCTGTGTATTATTCTTCACTGTGGTCCCAGGGCTCAGATCTCGCTTAATCGTAAAATCAGTGCTCAGCAAATAGTTGTTGGCATCAGAGACTGAAAGTCCTGCTTTACTTTTCTGATAATTGCAATTTTTGTTCAGTTTCCCATCACTCATTGAGTGTTTCTTGAGTTTCTACCATGCCAGGTACTGAGGACACAGTGGTGAATAAAAATAGACAAGGCCCCTATTTTTGTGAAGTATAATGGCTGGAGGAGAGGTCAAAAATGGTTCCAATGACACCAGTGATGAACATATGATTGAAAATAAAGCCCTAAAGGAAAGGGGGTGGTTGCAGCACTGTGAGTGGAGGTTCAGTGCAGGCTCCATGGATGGAATGATGATTTTGCCTGGAGAGAAGCAACGATTAGTAATTTGGTATAGGGGTGGGGAGAGGGAGATTATCTCAAGGAAAGTAGGTAGTGCTTTTAGACGTTTTATAATGAGAGGGAGGGGAGCATGTACATTTGAATGAACATGTACCTGAAAAGGAAAGATCTAGAACAACAGTTCTCAAGCAGGGGAATCCCCCCTTCCCCAGGGACATTAGGCAAGCTGGAGAGATTTTTGGCTGTGAATAACTGGCAGTGAGTACCATCTAGTGGGTAGAGACCAGGGATGCTATTAAATATTCTACACTAGCCCCCAAAGAATCATCCAGTCCAACAAGTCAATAGTACCAAAGCTGAGACCCTCTAATGTAGTGGAAACTGGTATCAAATAAGGCTGAAGAGACAGATGTGCGAAGATCATGAAGGTCTCTGTAGTCCATGGGAAATAGTTTGGTCAGGAAGAGTAAGGAAGAAGGAAAGAGTTAGTAGCTCAGTTGTGTCCGATTCTTTGAGAGGCCATAGATTGTAGCCTGCCAGACTCCTCTTGTCCATGGAATTCTCCAGGCAAGAGAATTGGAGTGGATTGCCATTCCCTTCTCCAGGATATCTTCTTGACCCAGAGATTGAACCGAGGTCTCCTGCATTGAAGGCATGTTCTTTATCAGCTGGGGCACCAGGGAAGCCCATGAAGAATAAGAGGGAGCCAATAAAGAACTGAGCATGAGAGATGGCATCCCTTGTTTTTCTCTTCATTAAAATCATCCAGGCTTCAGTATGAGGGCATGTTGGATGTCTGTATAATCTTGGATTAGAGAGAAATAAGAACAAATGGTAGAGAACAGTTAAGAGAATTTTTGAGTATCCAGGCAGGAGAAAATGATTTGGACCAGCTTTGCCTCCCCTATTCCTGTCACCATCCATTCTAGGGCTGCTGTTAAGCACTGTCCACTACTCCTCTACCTCAATATTTCTTTTATTTATTTTTATTTCTTCTTTTTCAGTCTCATGTCATCCCCAAGAGTGACATCTGGTTTAAAAGGCTTAACTAGATATTACAGAATATCTTAGAGCTGGGAAAAGATCTTTGAAGTCAAATGAATTTTAGCCTGATGCTTAAATGCTTTGAATGCTGACTACATGGGAACCTTCATATTCCTCAAAACTGTTCTGTCATGGTGGAGGAGTAAACTTTACACCATGTTCTTGCCAGTCTGTGGTTTCCAGGAAGCGGAGGGAATGTCTTCATGCATTTATGTGGTTCATGAGATGCCACCCAGGTGCCTTTCCATCTTTCAGCGATTCTGTGCTGCAACTCGGAGCGCAGGCTCTGACTTGCAGCTCTCTTAACGTATCATCCTGCTTCATAGCTCTGTAGTTTGCATATGCTTTTCCTCTGCCAGGAATGCCCTTGTTCTACTAACCAGCTCTGCTTGGTTAACCACAAAACATCCTCCTCCTTTGGCATGACTTACTCTGAAGAGCTTTATCAGAAACTTTTGTTGATTAACCCCTAACACTGTTCATTGCACCTACTTATCAATGCAGTATGTGATTCCTTAAAAGTAGAACTTCTTTTTTTCCATATTTATCTCTGGTTCTCAGTGCCATAGGCATAGGCTCAGTGATCTGAGAACAATTTTCAGGGTTGGTATAGATTTAAGAAAGGGTCCTTCTTCTTGTGTTCCTTCAACTCAAGAAAGTCCCCCTAATTCTGCCTCTTATTCTTTGCTCGTGACCACAAGGACTGAGCTGTCATTGCTAGGGTCTCAGCAGACTTTGTTTGTCCCATGAAACTTCATGCTGTACATGGTCACTCTTTTTTGGAGGACATGCCATGTAGTACTCAGCCCTCAGTTTCCCTTTGCTGTATCACCTGTTCCCAAGACCCCTATACGAGGCCCAGCATCACCTGTCATTTGCCAAGGAGGGAAATCTAGAGAAGAAACTAGCCTAGTTGTTAGGACAAAGTAAGTTATCTATACGTATTTGTAGACCTAAGCTGAAATCTCACTTATAGTCTTTGAAAACATATCAAACCTTGGGTTTTTCTGTATCCTCTGTGCTTCTCTATCTGGACATTTATTTGCTTTTCAGTCACCTAGGACTATTTCTCATGAATTTCTCAGATTAAATTTTTCCAGGGAATGCAAGCCTGCTAAAAAAAAGTAAAATATTATGGCTAAGAAAGTGGGGGGAGGGGAGAAGATGGGCAAAATGCTGCTGAAAGTGTATTGAACTCAAACTTAGTTGAAATTCTGGATCCTTTGGTTATGTGCAAAGTGTTTTATGGAAAATCAATTTACCTCTATGGGCTTCAATTTTTCATCTGTAAATTGAAGGATGACCATAGCTCATAAGTTCTTAACTAACATGGGATTGAAAGTATCAGCGAATACAATGAATTTGTTACATGTCTTTATGAACAGTGATATGCTTGCTTGTTCTATCTGCAGGAGATGCTGCTGCTACTAAGTCGCTTCAGTCGTGTCCAACTCTGTGCGCCCCCATACACGGCAGCCCACCAAGCTTCCCCGTCCCTGGGATTCTCCAGGCAAGAACTCTGGAGTGGGTTGCCATTTCCTTCTCCAATGCAAGAAAGAAAAAGTGAAAGTGAAGTTGCTCAGTCGTGTCTGACTCTTTGCGACCCCATGGACTGCAGCCTACCAGGCTTCTCCATCCATGGGATTTTCCAGGCAAGAGTATTGAAGTGGGGTGCCACTGCCTTCTCTGAGAAGGTTCATAGGTAAAGTTAATTAAAAGAAGGGTCTCAATAGAAACAGTCAGAGAAGGCGATGGCAACCCACTCCAGTACTCTTGCCTGGAAAATCCCATGGATGGAGAAGCCTGGTAGGCTGCAGTCCATCCATGGGGTCGCTAAGAGTTGGTCACTAAGAGTGACTTCACTTTCACTTTTCACTTTCATGCATTGGAGAAGGCAATGGCAACCCACTCCAGTGTTCTTGCCTGGAGAATCCCAGGGACGGGGGAGCCTCGTGGGCTGCTGTCTCTGGGGTTGCACAGAGTTGGACACTACTGAAGCGACTTAGCAGCAGCAGCAGTAGAAACAGTGAATTAGTTAAACAGCAATAGATAAGTTATAAGACTGCTTATTCTATTATACTCTATAGTTACATTAACCTATTGAGTGCTAATTCAGAAAAATCTAGCACTCTGGAGGCAGTGTACACCGACTAGAAGATTTCAAAGTTGTATGGGCAAGGTCACTTTGGGATCTTCAATTATACAATTTGAACTAAAAGTCATATTCAGTGCCTAAAATATTCTATATTTTTGCTCCCATCAATTTATATCACCCAACCATAGTTTTGCCATGTGTCCCTAGCATTTGCTACAGGGATAATGAGAGATCAACCATTAACTCAGTAACAGAATGAATAAGTCAAAATAAGAACCCTTCTTACAACAATAATCCCACATAAGCTTGGAACAGTCCCCATTCTCGGAACAGCCTTAAAGATGAAGTGAGTCACCTCCTTTTAGAATGAGGGGATTGAGTATGGAGAAAGACAGGCTCCAGGTCATGCAGAACAGCAACACTGGAGCAGCCTGTCTCTGGCACCACAGCACTGTTAAATCCAACAAATCAATGCCCTTCTCTGCATCTTACTCCGTCATACCCAGTAATATCTATCAGAAAGGGAAAAATGTAACATCTTTTTAGGATTCATTGTGTCATAGGCGGAAGAAGAGACGAATTTATAAAAGCATTCCCCTCCTGTCCTTTCTTCTAGTTATATGCTTTCAGACATCTTGGAGTGCAAAGTCAAGTGGGCCTTAGGAAGCATCACTATAAACAAAGCTAGTGGGGGTGATGGAATTTCAGCTGATAGTTAAAATCCTGAAAGATGATGCTGTGAAAGTGCTGTACTCAACATGCCAGCAAATTTGGAAAACTCAGCAGTGGCCACAGGACTGGAAAAGATCAGTTTTCATCCCAATCCCGAAGAAGAGCAATGCCAAACAATATTCAAAGTACTGCACAATTGCCCTCATTTCACATGCTAGCAAAATAATGCTCAAATTTCCCAAGCTGGGCTTCAACAATATGTGAACTGAGAAATTCCAGAGGCTCAAGCTGGATTTAGAAAAGCCAGAGGAACCAGAGATCAAATTGCCAATATCCACTGGATCATAGAAAAAGCAAGAAAATTCCAGAAAAATATCTACTTCTGCTTTATTGACTATGCAAAGTCTTTGACTATGTGGATCACAACAAACTGTGGAAAATTCTTCAAGAGATAGGAATACCAGATCACCTTATCTGTCTCCTGAGAAATCTGTATGCAGGTAAAGAAGAAATAGTTAGAACCGGATATGGAACAACAGACTGGTTCCAAATCAGGAAAGAAGTAAGTCAAGGCTGTATATTGTCACCCTGCTTATTTAACTTATATGCAGAATACATCAAAATGCTGGGCTGGATGAAGCACAAGCTTGAATCCAGATTGCCAGGAGAAATATCAATAACCTCAGATATGCAGATGACACCACCCTTATGGCAGAAAGTGAAGAGGAACTAAAGAGCCTCTTGAAGAAGGTGAAAGAGGAGAGTGAAAAATCTGGCTTAAAATGCAACATTCAAAAACAAAGATCATGGCATCCAGTCCCATCACTTCATGGCAAATATATGGGGAAACAATTTAAACTGTAACAGATTTTATTTTCTTGGGCTCCAAAATCACTGCAGATGGTGACTGCAGCCGTGAAATTAAATGCTTGCTCCTTAGATGAAATTAGATGCTTGCTCCTTGGAAGAAAAGTTTTGACCAATCTAGACAGCATATTAAAAAGCATAGACATTACTTTGCTGACATGTCCATCTAGTCAAAGCTATGGTTTTTCCAGTAGTCATGTATGGATGTGAGAGTTGGACTATGAAGAAAGCTGAGTGCCAAAGAATTGATGCTTTTGAACTGTGGTGTTGGAGAAGACTCTTGAGAGTCCCTTGGACTGCAAGGAGATCAAACCAGTCAATCCAAAAGGAAATCAGTCCTGAATATTCACTGGAGGGACTGATGCTGAGTCTGAAACTCCAATACCTTGGCCACCTGATGAGAAGAGCTGACTCATTGGAAAAGACCCTGATGCTGGGAAGGATTGAAGGCAGGAACAGAAGGATGAGAGAGGACAGGATGGCTGGATGGCATCACTGACTCAATGGACATGAGTTTGAGCAAGCTCAGGAGATGGTGAAGAATAGGGAAGACTGGTGAGTTGCAGTCCATAAGGTCGCCAAGAACCAGACAGGACTGAGGGACTGAACAAAAACAACAAGATGAGAAGCTTCCATTTTACCGCTTTGAAGTTCAGTTTTTCTTGCTCATAAATGGGGAATGGCTGTAGACACCTCCCACAGTGTTGGAAAGCTCATTTAGGGCAAAGTCAAGTTTTTCTACGGATTTTCCAGGTGATGCTAGTGGTAAAGAACTAGCCTGCCAATGCAGCGGATGTAAGAGCCACGCGTTTGCTGCCTGGGTCAGGGAGATCCCCTGGAGGAGGTCATGAGAACCCACTCCAATATTCTTGCCTGGAAAATCCCATAGACAGAGGAGTCTGGCAGGCTACAGTTCATAGGGAGTCAAAGAGAGAGTTGGTGATGGACAGGGAGGACTTGTGTACTGCAGTTCATAGGGTCACAAAGAGTCAGACACGACGGAGCAACTGAACTGAAAGCCACTTAGCACACGTGCACTCAGGTCGTTTTACAGATTTCTTTTCAATTCTCAGCAGAACATCTGACACACAAGTGCTGAGTAATTCTGGTTACTTCGTTTGTCCATCCTCACTGTCCAGTTGCCTAAAGGAACAAAATTCAACACCAGGATGCCACAGAAAGGATATACACTCATGACATTTTTTATGAAAAGGGAATCAAAATTATCCTCTATTTAAGGTACCATATGTTCCTACCGTTAACATTCATATCACCACTTACATACAGACAGCACTGAATGAACAGCATAGCATTTCTTGCACTCATGTAGCTTTGAAATTCTACCCTCAGATCGCCTTTTCTTCCTGATCCTTCCGGTTTTATTACTCTCCTTGAGAACTGCTTATCCCACAGCCATATCAACTATTCCTCCTCATATTCTTGGAACTTTCACCTCTTTTTCCCCATTTCCTATTTGGCTTGTATGTTCTACATCGGACCTGAATGAGTCTCCAGTTCAGAGAATTTCTCAGGTCATTAGTCCCAGTTTGTGAAGGGTTTCCCCCCTAATCTGGTTTTTGAGAATATACCTTAATCTTACAGAGGGATGAGCCCAAGTAGCTCCCATTAGACTCAGAAAGCGAGTAGGGAATTGAGGGAAAACCCTTGAATGTCGTGCCTTTTCCAGGCCTGACCCCAGTGACTTTCCAGTTAAAGTCCTTTCTGGTCATGTGACTGGAAACACTGGGAGTCAATTTCTCCCCAGGTATTAAAATATACACATTAGAGTTGATCAATAGTAAAACCACCACACCATGTGTATATTTTTAATAGTGAAATTCATAATGAATGAGCAGTAGTGAGGAAGAGATCTTCTGCACCTTTTAAAGAAGCTGAAAATATTACTCAGTTCCAAAATACAAGAGCACATGATTTTTTTTTAATACTTTGGTTGAACATGGCCCAATTTCTCTATTTTGATTCATCCTTTTCATTTTTTTTTTATCGTTGTTCATTAATTTGCTCACTAAAATAAAATTGGAGGAAGGGAAGACATCCATTTAAATAGTGTACCAGACCATGGGTGTTTGCAAATAACTTATAGCTTGTCTCCAAGGAGGACAGAATTAGTAGATAAAAAAAGACATGCACACAAATGAATAAAGACAGTAAAATAAGCATAACAAGAGACATATGGGCAGGATACACAAATAGCATCAATGAGGAGGTGGCCCTTTCCTGTGGCAGGCAGTAAGGAGTGCTAGCACTAAGTCTCTTCAGTCCTGTCCGACTCTTTGCAACCCCATGGACTGTAACCCACCAGGCTCTTCTGCCCATGGGATTCTCTAGGCAGGAATACCGGATGGGGTTGCCATTTCCTCCTCCAGGGGATCTTCCCAACCCAGGGATCAAACCCAGGTTTCTTATGTCTCCTACATTGGCAGGCGGGTTCATTACCACTAGCCCCCACTGGGAAGCCCAGACAGTAAGAAAGGGGCTCTTAATTAGCTGACTTGATGGGCTTTATGAAAATGCAGTAATCAAATGATGGAGAAAATTCTTCTGGAGAAGCCACTTGAGACATCACTGTGAAACATGGAATGTTATGGAGTTTAGACTTGATCTTCTAGGGAACAGGCAGCTATTGGAAAATATTAAACAGGAAAGAAGACATTCAGAATGCTTACTTTAAAAAAAATAGTGGGAAACGCAGACTGGTGAGAAAGATCTGCTGTATGAGCTATGCTCAGTCGCGTCCGACTCTGTGACCCCACGGACTGTACTCTGCCAGCCTCCTCTGTTCATGGCATTTTCCAGGCGAGAATACTGGAGTAGACTCTGTCATTTCCTCCTCCAGGGAGTAAGATCGAGGAGGCAACAAAAATAGTGCAGGAGTGGTAGCAACAGCTTAGGTCAGGTCTTTGGCACCCCTTTGCCCTCATAATTAAGTCCCAGATCCTTCGCATGGATTGCCCGTTGTATGATCTAGTCTCTGCCTGTCTTCCTAGCCTCATTTACCCATGGTTTCCTGATTCCCACTCCCATTGCCCTGTACACTATGATTCAACCACAGTGATCTTCTCTTCTGTTTCACTTCCACATCATTGAAAATGCAGTTTCCTTTGCCAAAAGCCGCCACCACCACCACCACCTCCCACACACAAGGGCCTGCCAAACTCCTGGGGAAAAAACAAGTGGAAAGTGAGAGTCGCTTCGTGGTGTCCGACTCTTTGCGACCCCGTGGACAATATCTCACCAGGCTCCATGGAATTCTCCAGACAAGAATACTGCAGTGGGTAGCCATCCCCTTCTTCAGGGGATCTTTCCAACCCAGGGATTGAACCTGGGTCTCCCGCATTGCAGCTTACCGTCTGGGTTACCAGGGAAGCCCCTACTTATGTTCAAAGCACAGTTGGAAGTTCTGTCCCGTGTGCCATCTTCCTCATCACTCCCACCCCTCAAATGCCCAATTTATTCCACATCCTCTCTCTCTAGACCCTTTGTATCTACTCAGTCACAATGCATGCTGCTCTTATTTCTGTTAAAAATACACATTTTGCCAAAAGCTAGGCCAGTGGCTAGGGATACATCAATGAACAGCACCATCAAAGTTGTGATCATCATAGA
Organism: Bison bison bison; assembly: GCF_000754665.1. Lineage (NCBI taxonomy): Eukaryota > Metazoa > Chordata > Mammalia > Artiodactyla > Bovidae > Bison > Bison bison. The sequence goes on from NW_011494611.1 coordinate 1,225,686, forward strand.
ACTCACTCTTGCTAGGGGTCAGGACAGCCTACCCCAAGATATACCACACTGGCATATTATTTTGCACTGAAGTCACAGCTGGTGTGGGGCAACATGTTTTATTAATAAAACAGCAGCGCAGCAACAATACTCCGGCCCTCTTCTTTCCCCTGAAAGCAGGAAATAAATCTTCCATGTTGAAGGTACCCTCCCTACACTAACATCCTTATCACCAGAGATAGGGAATTCAAGGCTAAGAAACCTGTATAACAAACTTTGTTACTCCCTCATTAGTTTGCAACCCAAAGCACAAACTCCTACGTTTTGTTAAATCTTAACAAATAATTGTTAAGATCATTTATATGAATAGTCTGCTTTGGTCACTTTGTAGGTCCTATTTCTATGTCACCTCCATACATACAAATTGAACTAGCTTTTTTCTGTTAATCTGTCTTGTGTCAATTTAATTAATCCAGCCAAAGAACCAAGAAGGGCAGAGAAGAAATTTACCCCTCCAGACACTCCTTAGCAATAAAAACAAATATTAAACAATCACCAGTTGTATGTGTTATTAAGAAAATAAAATATTTTGTGTTTTGAAAATATAGTTCTTGACTTTAACCAAGTCAATGGTCATTTGTGTTGGACTATAATATAATTATAATCAGAGAAGAGTGAGTTAGGGTAAACATTCTTCTTTTGACATAGATCAATTACCAGAACTCAGGACTACACAGCCTCCACCGAGGTCATGATCGATACCACTCATTTGAGGCAGGAGCAAGAACCTTGTGAACCTGTGATATTGTGATTTATAAGAAATAGATATATCTGGTCTTATACCTTTTATTGGTCCAGAATCCTAAAACCCTTAGACTTTCCTGTGTTAAGAGCCATCAAGGTTTATTTTGTTATGTTAATGACTTTCCAAAATACCTCAGGTAACCTGAGGAAGGGTCCTGGTTGCCAGGAGAACCAACCCAAGTTAGAGGGTTGAAGCTTTAGTACCTTCTACCCCTCAGTCTCTAAGGAGAAGGAAGAGACTGGAGGTTGAATCAATCACCAATGGCCAAGGAGCTAATCAATCATGCCTCTGTAATCCAACATTCATCAAAAACCAAAAGACAAGGTTCAGAGAGCTTGGGAGTTGGACAATGCATACACCTTCACGGCGACTGAAGCTCCTGCATGGGGGGCCCTCCTGGCCCTCACATTGTGTATGTCTTCATCTAGCTTTTCCTCTGTAACCTTTATCATCTCCTTTAATAAACTGGAAAACATATGTGTCTCTTGGAGTTCTGTGAGCTGCTCTAGTAAATTTAATCTAATGGAAACTCCCACCTACAGCTCATGTGTCAGAAGCACAGGTGGTAAACTGGGCTTGCAGCTGGCGTCTGTAGTGAGTGCCTGTTGGGGGAGGCAGTCTTGTGGGACTGAGCCCCTAACTTGTGGAATCTGAAGCTATCACCAGGTAAATAATGTCAGAACTGAATTAAGTTTTAGGACACCCAGCTGGTGTTACAGAGAATTGCTTGGTGTGGGAAAAGTTTCCACTCATTTAGTGATGAGCAATGTCAGGAGTGAACTGATTTATATGAGAAGTAGGGACTCACAGGGTGGTAATTCACAGCAGTGAACTACTGTGAATTACTACGTAGGGTTTTCCCTACATAGGAATGAAAGGCCTGAGGTTTTCCTTTTCTAGGGCCTTAAAGCTAGGTTGAAACTTCTGGGATGACTGAGGCCTGATGTAAAGAAACAGGATTTTGATACAAGTCTGGCCTGATTGGCACCTAGAAGCAGATAAAAATGTTATCCCTGTGTATGAACGAAGGACCTATAGCTGCAGAATGGACTGTCCAAAGTCCTCATAGGTGGAGATCTTGAAAAGAGAAAGTCAAAGGGACTAATTCAAAGCTTGAGAGGGAGTCCTGGGTGCACCGCCAATTTTGGCCTATGCCTCTAGCAGAGAGGAGACTTGTATGAAGATATTATGTGTGTGTGTGTGTTAAATGAATGAATAAATGAATTAAAGGATGAGTGAACAAAAACGCATGACTTAGAGATTCAAAGACTGAGAAAACTAAACTGGATTATTTATAGTAATATGGATGGACCTAGAGTCTGTCATACAGGGTGAAGTCAGAAAAAGAAAAACAATGCCATATACGAACACATATACTGAGCGACTGAACTGATGGAACTTAGAAAAATGGTCCTGATGAACCTATTGGCACGGCAGGGCGAGAGACACAGACGTTGAGAATGGACTTGCGGACACAGCAAGGGAAGGAGAGGGTGGGATCAACTGGGAGAGTAGCATGGACAGCTCTACGGCACTGCCATGCAGAAAAATAGCCAGTGGGAAGCTGCTGCTTAGCTCAGTGCTCTGTGACGACCTAGAGGGGTGGGATGGGCAGGTGGTGAAAGGCAGGCTCAAGAGGGAGAGGATATACATATACATATAATTGATTCACATTGTCGTACAGCAGAAAGTAACACAACCTTGCAAGTCAATTATACTCCAATTAAAAAAAAACAATTAAGTGAATATGTAACTGATCAAGAGATTGAGAGAGTCTTGAATGAGTTAATGACTAAGTTGATAAATTGTAAGAAAGTTGATAAAGGATACGTGAATGAATAAATATGACTAAGGAGGAGAAGTGGATATGAAAATGAATATGTGATTGATCAAAGGAATATGTACAAGAACATATTTAAGTCAATGTTGCCACTAGAAAAAAAGTTCATTTTGTAGGAATTAGTGCTCAGAAGGGTTTGATTTACCTGCCTGAATCACAGTCATAAATTCTGAACTGTACTCTGACCTCAAGAAGAGTTTAGTTCTGTCTGAGGTTTGACTTTTCTTTATCTTCTGAGATAGGGATTTGAGGGATCTTCAGCAAGTTGGCCTGGGCTTATTAGCAAAACCTCTTTTCCTATCTAGTTCTTCTGAAATGAGAAAAATAGCAGGAACTGTGAGCTAGCTGGTCTTACCAGGTGAGACCACATGGGCTGCCTCCCATGAAGTATGAGACTCACAGACATTAGTTAGGAAATATACCAAGATCTGTTGTTTAAAGCTTAAGAAATCTTTTTCTTTTTTTCCATTGTGAAGAGTAATGTCTTATTCAAATGAATGTATACTTTTTTTTTTCCTCTTCTCAAATTCTGCCAGAGATTGAGATATAAACCAAGCATCTCATTCTCAGTTTGTATTGATAAATCTTACTGCCAAGGGGATTTTGGTATTCTCATGTCAGATAGTGACTATCACATGTGGCCTTCAAGTCTTCCACATTTTTATAGTATCTCTTGGTATTTCTAATAAAAACACACCTACTGAGTCAGTATGCTTGGAAGTATAATCTTGAGTCCTGCATTTGAGAACGACTAACGTAGGTGGATATCTCTGGCAAGTTTTAACTCGAAGATTTACAATGTTTATATTCTTAAGAACTGGTCCTCAGTGAAGAGGGCTTGGAGGCTCCACTGTACAGAATTCCTGCAAAGGGAGGTCTGTCTGTCAGTATGCTATCTTCAATGACTGGCTCTTGAATGGATCAAGTTCTTCTCAGTAGGTTTCCATTGATAACGAAGCATACTTTTGTCTTACCCTGGCCTGAGAATCTTTTTCTCCTGTTTTGGTAGATTTTTTTTTTTTTTGGCATGGTTTTTCTTTATTTTGTAGACTTAAACATGTGCTCTAATCAATCTCCTCTTTCTAGTGTTTTAGTGGTTATGCTAATAATTACAAACAATTAACACAAAGTCCTCAGTTAACACCTATTTTCATTCCAATGATGAACAGTACAATGGACTTCAGAATACTTTTACTCTTCCCACTCCTCCCCAGTATGTGTTATTGTTGCTGGTATTTAAGTTGCATCATGGATGGTTTTTGCTTTTTAAACTCAAATTAAACACTATTGTTTTTCAGATACTCAGTGTTTGTTTGGACAAGCTCAAACATTTGCTGTTCCTTTACATTATGAACCTTATTACTGGATTTATTTTTTTCCCACATGTACATCCTTTCCAAGTTTATTTTATGAGAATTTATTCATAATCTATTCATTGTTTATATAAAAATGTCTCTATTTCAGCCAGATTCTTAAAGGATGGTTTTGCTGGAAATACAACTTAACCAAATTTTTTCAGCACTTTGAAAATACTTTTTCTATTTTCTTCAATTACTCTAACCATAGTTGATTTCTATTTCTTGTCATTGTAATTTCAGTGCCAGCATCCATACATTTATTTTGACTTGAATTAAAAAATTTGATTGCAACAGCCTATCACATTGGAAAAAATACTTAAGATTTTATTAACATAAAGTCTCTGACCTGGTATGCTTTCTTTGTAAACTGGAGTTACTAATGTGCTTTTGATAGAGTTATGAGAATTAGATGAGTTAATATGCATATAATGTGAGCCTTTAGTAGTTCCTCAACAAATTGTATTTACTATTAATAGAGAAACGTGCATATTTCATTGTAATTAGTTCATAGTGTTTCTGCAAGGGTAAGTTCACACAAGGTGTTTAATAAGCACTTAATTTAATATTCAAGGAATCCCAAATTGAGACTAAAATATAAGCAGTTCCAACTCTGAAGGGGTTAGACATTCCAGATACTCTGGGTAACAGAACAGGCAAGAATGATCCATGCAATGCTCATTGCAATGTTAAAACCTGAGTAAAACATCTGTCAGCTATTGGCTAACTTTTAGCGTGAAAAATTACACAGGAGTCCCCCCAAAACACTACAGAAACGCATCAGGTTGTATTGCAAATATTAGATAAAATAAACAAACTGGTATTTTTTCTGAAGCCTTTTTTGTACTTTCCTAAATCCCAACATGCCTTTATTGTTTTTAAATGTAGCAAGTATAATTCCCCTCGGCTTTGGAGGATAATGATGCAATGCCAGTGATTAATACCATAATTACGGCTTAAGTTTCTACAATTTCTTATCCCCTATAGGTTTCAAAAATCTTGGCTTGCTATCATCTGCAGATATTCTGACTACCACATACTTCAAAGACCTATAAAGTTTCTGAAAAACAGCTGCTAATAACTGTGCTTTAATGGGGGCCAGAAAGAGAAGAGTCTACTTCACTGAAGTGCAACTGGAGACTGGAATTTTGGAGTCAGTATATAACTCCCTTTGGACTCCTGGCCCAAAGCTCAAGTTTCAAGGACCTACTGAATAGCACAGGGAACTCTGCTCAATGTTATGTGGAAGCTTGGATGGGAGGGAGTTTGGAGGAGAATGGATATATGTATGGCTGAGTCTCTTTGCTGTTTACCTGACACTATCACCAGCTATACTCCAATACAAAATGTTTAAATAAAAAGAATAATTCTCTGTGTATTATAAAACATGGAATGATGTACATTTAAGAGTTAGAAATAATGTCATTCCAATTCCTCCTCTCACAAATGACGAAACAAAGACTTACTGAAGGAGATGGGCTTATAATAAATTAGCAGTGCTGGGAGGTGGAGTCTAGGTAGTCCTATCGTCTTTCTGGTTAGGGCTCTTGATTATGCTGGACTCCACAGAGAGGTCTTACTGACCCTGGTACAAGGGATTAGATAAGCCAGTTAGTCAGTTTACCTTGACAGGTGCTAGAAATTTGCATCAACAATAATACAAGTCCTGGGAATCAGATTAATTGAACCCAAGCTCTGCCTTCAAGGATTGGAACAACAGCAGCTGAAATGTACTGAGGGTTTATTATATGCTGAGCAGAATTTTTAAAAAATATTTATTTTTGTTTATTTGGCTGTGCCAGGTTGTAGTCGCAGCATGCAGAATCTAGCTCCCTGACCAGGAATCGAACCTGGGTCCTCTGTTTTGGGAGCATGGAGTCCTAGCCACTGGACCACCAAGGAAAGGCCCTGAGCAGACTTTCAACGCATTATTTACACACATAGACACACGTATGTGTATGTATCCATTTAATGTCTACAACTACCCTGCAGAGGCGATGCACATACATACTGAGCTCTCAATGCACATTTCCAGAATTAAAAATATTGCAGTGTTTCAAACACTCTTTCTTCTTTTGAGAAAACTGTAGACTCACAGACACTGGTAAGAAATAATGCAGACTGATTCCCGTGTTCTGTTTACCTAGTCTCCCACAATGGTAGTATCTTGCAATATCACAATCGAGAAATTGACAGTGATACATTTTGTTACCAGCAAAGCCCATTCACAATTCCCGGCAAAATAAAAATAGATTCCAGGTAATAAAATTAAATCTAACTTTTTTTTTCCTTTTCCTCTGTGCTTCGTCTAGTTTCATTTGCTCATAGGATGCTGCATGCAGTGGCCTCTGCCCTGTGCTTGGACCAGAGTTAATGAGCGCAAGGGGCGGAACTCCGTCCCTCCCCACTCAGGAGACTCCTACAGGCTGATCCTAATAAAGCTGATCACTATAAAGCAGCTCCACCTGCACCCTATCACCGAGAGCATGGACTCTATTGCAGGAGCTGGCACCTGAGTTCAATCAAAGAACTTTGTTTTTGAACCAAACTCCATCTCACTCTACTGGCGCAAGCAACACCTGCAGGAGGACGTTTGATGGGAGCCAACTCAAAAGGTAACAGCGTGTGTGTATTTAGATGTATATAATTTTATCACAAGTGTAGGTTTGCATATATACCACCACAGTCAAACAGCAATTTGATCACCACGTGTTCCTTCTATAGCTATTTTTTCCCATTATATTATCTTGTAATAAACACATTTACCTCTCTTCCTCCAACACCATCTTCATCCCTAATCCCTGGAAATCCCTTCATCTCTTTACATTTACCATTTGAGAATATTGTATACATGGAATCATACAGTATATAGCCTGTTGGGATTTGTTTTTTGCTGTGTGTGTGTGTGTGTGTGTGTGTGTTCTTTTGCTTGTTTGATTTTTACTTCAAGATTTACCAAAGTTGTATCAACAATTATATTTGTTTTCATTGCTGAGTCATATTCCATAGTATGGATGTACCACAGCTGTTAAGAATAACTATGTACTTTTTTTTTCAATGGGAACAGAACTCTTCATTCTCAAGGATAAATGTCCAAAGGTACAGTTGCTGGGTCATATGATAACTGCGTATTTACTTTAATAAGACACTGCCAAATGGTTTTCCAGAGTGGCTGTGTCATTTCAGACTTTCACCAGCAGTATATGAGTGAGTGGTTTCTCCACATCCTCAGCAGCATATAACACTTATTATACTGGTTTTGATAATGTAACTGGGACACAGGGTGGTCAAGTAACCCCAGTTATTCACTCAAAAAGTATTTGTTGAGCCAAATACCACTCTATGTGCTAAGGATACAACAGTAAATAAAACAAAACTCTCTGTCCCTGTGGAAGAGATGTTCCAGTGAAAAAGATGAGCAATGTATAAATGAAAGCCAAATAGTAAAAACCACGGAATGTTACACAGTGACAAGCTCTAAGGACAGTAACCAAGTAGGGAAAGGTGAATGGGGCATTTTGGGTAGCTTTTAAATTTTAAAGAGTTGGCCGTGCAGGTGACTTTCTAGTAAAGATCAGAGGAAGTAAGGGGACCAGGTTTCTGGGCATTTCAAGACAGCACACTGGAGACAGAGGCAACAGTGAGTAGAGTAGCCCCCCCCGGCTCTAATTCACAGGGGGATATGGTCCAAGACCTCCAGTGGGTGCCTGAAATCTCAGATAGCAACAAACCCTAAATATATCGTTTCCTTCTATACATACATACCTATGGTAAAGTTTAATTTATAAATTAAGCACAGTAACAGATCAACAACAATAACTAGTAATAAAATAGACACCTGTAGCAGTACACTGTGATAAAAGCTATGTGAATGTGGTCTCTCTTTCAAAACACAGCACTCACCCTTCTGGTGATGATGAGAGGAGATAAAAAGCCTCAGTGATGAGCTGAGATGAATGATATGGGCTGCTATTGACCTTCTGATGATAATGGCAGGAGAATCAGCTGCTTCAGGTGGTTTCTTTTCTCTTCTTCACCATTTCACAAATAGAAGGTCTGCCCTAATGGTAGAGCTTAGCAACCTCAGCATATGATGTTTTTCTCTCCTTATTAAGTCAAGAACTTTCATCTTTTCACCTAATGGAAGCACTCTGTGGCTCCTCTTTGGCAAATCTGAATTGCCAGCATCACTCCTCTTGCACTTTGGGACACTACCGAGCAAAAGAAAGGTTCCTTGAACACAAGCACGGTGATACCATGGGAGTCCATCTGATAACTGAGAGGGCTACTAAGTAACTAAGGTATGGGGGTTGCTGAGGAAAGGGAGGAGTCATGTCACTGGTAGAACCTCGCGAGATTTCATCACGCCACTCAGAACATCCATGAAATTAAAAATTAGCAACGGTTTATTTCTGGAATTTTCCATTTAATGTTTTCAAAGCATGGTAACTGAAACCAAGGAACGTGAAACTGCCGAGAAGGGGGACCTACTCTACACAGCACCAGTACTGGAGCCACCCTGGTGAGTTTGAGGTACCTTGAGGAGTTTCTGGAGGCTGGACTGAGGGGATGCAGTGTGGGAGGTAACAGGTGGACAGATCAGGTAGGGCGATGCTCTTTTTGGGACCGACACTGGATTTTACTGACAGTCACCAGTGGGGTTTGAGCAGAGGAATGACTTCATATGACTATGTACTTTCTAAATGTCTATTTTTATTTATTTGTATGTGCTGGGTCTTTGTTGCAGCCTGTGGGATCTACTTCCCTGACCAGGGATCTGACCTAAGCCCTTTGCATTGAGAGCACTGAGTCTTAGCCACTGGACTTCCCAGGAAGCCCATGAGTGTGTTTTTACAGGATCATGGTTCTGTCTTTACCCAAGATTCTATAACCAAGGACCTGAAGAGGCTAGAATGCCTCCGGTTATAGTAGAGAAAAAAAAATAGCATTTTATAACAATACCACTTGGCAGGGGACACTGTGGAGATTTTATGAACCAGGAGAGACTAGAAAGGGACCATCTCTACCTGCGAGGAGAGGATGCTGCTCTTTGTCTCCCATCTGCCTGCTCATCAGCTTCCAGGTGAGGGCCAAAAACAGCCGGTGATAATCACTACTCCTCTCTCCCCTTCACCCTTTCCCTGTTTTCTGCTTCTCTCTCTCCTCTTCTCTTCTATCCTTCCTCCAAGTCTTTTCTTTAAAAAAAAACGGAGTTTAGGGCAATCTGTAAATCTGTAAAGGAAACTTTCTTATTGCCCTTCTTCTTCTGATTACTTCATTAAAAGTTTAACATGTATTAACTAGTAGCTTCTCCTACTGTCAACATTAGAAGCTCAGAGGATACTTCATTAAGCTTCATTTTTCTCCATTAGTTGTTAACTATAAAAATCCCTTTGCAACTTACTCAGAGCCTACTGCACCATGAAAGGGATCAATGAATAATTAATAATCAATTAATAATCGCTACCCCACTTGAGGTGTACTGAAGATCAAAGGAAAGAGCACATGTGAAAATAGTGCTAGGTGATCACATGTAAAATGATACCTTCTCACTATTTCAATAATAGTGTACAGTAATTTCGAACTTAAACAGGAAAGTTGCAAACAACATTATGAAGAAGATCTGTATCCTTTACACATAGTGTTGATTTGCTAGGGGTACTAAAACGAAGTACCACAGACTGGATGGCTTAAACAATAGAAGTTTACTGTCTCAGCTCTGGAGAGTCAAAGATCAAGTCTAAAATCTGAAACCAAAGTGTATCCAGGGTAAATTCCTTCTGAGGGCTTGTGAAAGAAGGATCTGTTCCAAGTCTCTCTCTCCTTGGCTTACAGACGGTGGTCTCCTTTTGTCTCTTTACACTTCTTCCTTCTGTGTGTCTGTCTGTGTCCAGATTTCCTCTTCTTGTAAAGACATCAGTCATATTGATGTAAGGCCCACCCTAATGACCTCCCTTTAATTTCATTATCTCTTTAAAGACCTTATCTTAAAATAAGGTCACATTATGAGGTTCTGGGGCATAGGACTTCAACATGTGAATTTAGAAAGGGGAACGTCATTCAACCCATGGATTCTCCTCCTTTGCTCTCTCTTCTTTCCCCATACCCATTGTCATTAGTTTTTCTGAACCATCTGAGAGCAATAGCAGGTATAACCCCCTCCCGTGACTCCTTAATTGTCCAGTATGTATGCTGCTGCTGCTGCTAAGTCGCTTCAATCATGTCCGACTCTGTGCAACCCCATAGACGGCAGCCCACCAGGCTCCCCGGTCCCTGGGATTCTCCAGGCAAGAACACTGGAGTGGGTTGCCATTTCCTTCTCCAATGCATGAAAATGAAAAGTGAAAGTGAAGTCGCTCAGTCAGGTCCAACTCTTCGCGACCACATGGACTGCAGCCTTCCAGGCTCCTCCACCCATGGGATTTTCCAGGCAAGAGCACTGGAGTGGGGTGCCATTGCCTTCTCCCCTCCAGTATGTATACCACCCAGAAAGACAGACTCTTGCATTGCCACACAACAACTCTCCAAATCGGAAAATCAATCTTGACATAGCCCTACCATCCAATCTATTATCCATACCCCATGCAGATTTCGCCACAGTCTTAACAGTGTCCAATTTGTTCTCCTGGCCAAGGAGCTTCTTCAGAAATTCATTGTTTTAGTTAACAGCTCTCATCACTCTCCTTCAGCCTGGAACAGTGATTTGGACTTTCTCTGTCCTTTCTCTAACAGTTTTTAAGAGCACAATCTGTTCAATTTGTAGGACAAACCTCAACCAGAGTCCGTTATTTCCTTACAACCTAACATGGGCCATGCTTTCTAGACAGAAGCAGCAGAGACCTTGCATTCTTTTCTTCTCAGTGACTCATGTCAGGAGACACATGATATTGACTGGTCCCACCAGTGGTCATAATGAGGATCACCTGGGCACAGTGCTAACTGCCAGACTGCCCTACAGTGAGGTCACCATTTTCCCTCTGTAGCTGATGAGTCTTCCAGGGGTAGGTATTCAGAGATTACTCTGGAATCTTGTTTTCCGGAACCCCACCCGCTGCCTTAGCATCCATCGATAGAAAGTGAAAGTGTTAGTCACTTGTGACCAACTCTTTGCAATCCCATGGGCTGTAGCCAGCCAGACTCCTCTGTCCACGGAGCTCTCCAGGCAAGAATACTGGAGTGGGTAGCCATGCCCTTCTCCAGGGGATGCATCTTCCTGACCCAGGGATCAAACTTGGGTCTCCTACATTGCAGGGAGACTCTGTACCATCTGAGACAAATAACTTCTGCCTAAATCAATCCAGAATGTGATGATAGCCAAGCAGTGATTTTTCTATTTCCATTATTCCTTCTACATGTATCAGTTGGCATCTTTCTCAAGGAATTCCCTTGTGGCTCAGCTGGTGAAGAATCTGCTGGCAATGTGAGCAGACCTGGGCTCAGTCCCTGGGTTGGGAAGATCCCCTGGAGAAGGAAAAGGCTACCCACTCCAGTATTCTGGCCTGGAGAATTCCATGGGATCGCAAAGAGTTGGACATGACTGAGCAACTTTCACTTTCAGTTTTTCTCAAGGAATAAATATCCCCTCACCCTGTTTATTTATATTTTTGTTTATATCAAGTATGGGCTCATGAATACCAGTTACTTTCCCGATTTGTTACATGTCACTATCACTATCTATTTTGATGCTTAAATTGTCCCATCTTTGGTCCTTGGGAGCAACTACTAGCTGATTCCTATATCTATTTGACATGCCTTGTATTCTTTCAACCTTTCCTTGCTTTATGGCAAAACAAGATAACCTACAATCATCGCTTTTCCTTTCTTAGTTCTGGAAGCATCATCATTCCTTCTTGTGAAGTAAGATATTTAGAAGCCAAGATCATCTGGGTATTCCGTGTGTTCATCATTATTTTTCTGGCATTGCTCAATGAACTCTTGACTGACAGAGGTAGGGAAATACATATGCATGTCATTATACGTATGAATACATATATACACATGCATGTATGTGTGTGTATCTATACACTAAGTATACACATGGGTGCATGCTGTCATTTCAGTCATGTCTGACTCTTTACAACCCTATGGACAGTAGCCCGCCAGGCTGCTCTATCCATGGCAAGATAGAGATGGGATTCTCCAGGCAAGAATACTGGAGTGGGTTACCATTTCCTCTTCCAGGGGGTCTTTCCGACCTGGGGAAAGCTGTGTCCCCTGTGTTGCAGGTGGGTTCTTTAGCACTGAGCCACCAGGGAAGCCCATACACATGCCTACATATATGCTTAAATATACATATGCATACCTACATGAGTTCATGGCAATCCTCTAGGTGTTTCTGAATACCCACAAATTTCTTGTCGCTCTTTCCACCAAAGAGAAAATGCATGTCCCCTTCATTTGAGTCTGGGTTAACCTCTGACTCGTATATAATTCCATGGTTATGGCAGAAATGATGCTATGTGATTTCTGAGGCCAGTGCAGAAAAAACCATGCAGGTTCTGCCTTGTTCACCAGAATGCTTGCACAGAAGTCCTGGGCTAGCATGGGAGAAGCTCAGCCACCCTGGGGACCCCAGATGACTGCAGCACACTGTGCCCAGGCCACCCCCTGCGGAGGCCCCAGACACCAGGGAGCCAGGCCGTTCTGTGCCCTCTTGTGTTTGCCGGGATTCCTGACCCACAGGACCTGCGAATAGAAAACGCGATTGCCATATGCAACTCAATTTCAGGAAGGTTTGGCATGTAACTAGAACAACATCTAATTCTAATACCTCAGGCTTCTTTCTAGATTTCACCCTATTTATGTTTCTAAATCATTTTTTCAACATTGAGAAAACTGGATGTCATTATTCTCAAAATATCTACTCGTTTGCTCAGTCATTTGCTTCATGTAAGCAATCTCCCCACCATCCTGGTTTCATCTTCACCTGCCCACATCTACTCCCTTGGCCACTAGGTATCCTCCTGCACTCCCCCCACTGCACGTGCACACACACTCACACGAGCACCTCTGAGCATCAGTGCTCTGCGGATGATGCCATGACCCCATCTCTCCAAAACTCTTCTTCCTCAACTGCAGGGCATGCATTTGCTTCTGTGAAGAAGACGGAAGAGAAGAAGGAAAGGAAGAGGGTAGAAGGAAGAGTCATTCTGTTGTTATTCTCATTATATCACTGCTGTAATAGCATAGCAGTTGGGAAGTTACAGCTATGCAGACATTGGTACAGCTGTGGTGTGGTCTCCAGCATATAAAGGACACTTGACTGTAAACCTTGTCATGAATGAGTTTCTCCTCCCATTTCTCTAACAGTGTCCTCTCTGACTTTCAGCTCCTTGCTTATCCAGGGGTCTGCTTTTCTTTTGACTTGCATGCTGTCTCATTTGAACTGCCTTTCATTGTCACTATGGTTTATAGTTTTCCAGGCTAGCTTCATCCTGAGGACAGATAAGGCTGGTAAGGAGAGAGTAGTGTTCTCTTCTCGACCACCCTCAGGAATGCCTGAACAAGACTCTACAAGGGACTGGGGATTGCAAAACTGTGGGTGAGAGTGGGAGCCAGAGGAATCCTTCTGATTACGCACAAAATGACCCTGTTTTTACAACCTCAAGAGCAGCTCATGTAATACACATGCACTTTGAACTTGAGAGTATTGTTTATCAAGTGTGTAGTCTCTCTTTTCATGCTGAGAGAGCTGAATTAGAATCCTGGTTTGCTCTTGTTCAGTTCAGTTCAGTCACTCAGTCATGTCGGACTCTTTGCGACCCCATGGACTGCAGCACACCAGGCCTCCCTGTCCATCACCAACTCCGAGTTTACTCAAACCCATGTCCATTGAGTCGGTGATGCCATCCAACCATCTCATCCTCTGTCGTCCCCTTCTCCCGCCTTCAATCTTTCCCAGCATCTGGGTCTTTTCAAATGAGTCAGTTCTTTGCATCAGGAGGCCAAAGTATTGGAGTTTCAGCCTCAACATGAGTCCTTCCAATGCATATTCAGGACTGATTTGCTTTAGGATGGACTCGTTGGATCTCCTTGCTGTCCAAGGGACTCTCAAGAGACTTCTCCAACACCCCAGTTCAAAAGCATCAATTCTTCGGTGCTCAGCTTGCTTTATAGTCCAACTCTCACATCCATACGTGACTACTGGAAAAACCATAGCTTTGACTAGATGGACCTTTGTTGACAAAGTAATGTCTCTGTTTTTTAATATGCTGTCTATGTTGGTTAAAAGTTTTCTTCCAAGGAGTAAGTGTCTTTTAATTTCATGGCTGCAGTTACCATCTGCAGTGATTTTGGAGCCCCAAAAAATAAAGTCAGCCACTGTTTCATTGATTCCCCATCTATTTGCCATGAAGTGATGGGACCAGATGCCATGATCTTAGTTTTCTGAATGTTGAGTGTTAAGCTAACTTTTTCACTCTCCTCTTTAACTTTCATCAAGATGCTCTCTAGTTCTTCTTCACTTTCTGCCATAAGGTTGGTGTCATCTGCATATCTGAGGCTATTGATATTTCTCCCAGCAATCTGGATTCCAGCTTGTGCTTCATCCAGCCTAGCATTTCTCGTGATGTACTCTGCATATAAGTTAAATAAGTACGGTAACAATATACAGCCTTGACATACTCCTTTCCTGATTTGGAACCAGTCTGATGTTCCATGTCCAGTTCTAGCTGTTGCTTCTTGGCCTGCATACACTTTCTCAGGAGGCAGGTCAGGTGATCTGGTATTCCAGTCTCTTTAAGAATTTTCCATAGTTTGTTGTGATCCATACAGTCAAAGACTTTGGCATAGTCAATAAAGCAGAAGCAGATATTTTTTTGGAACTCTTGCTTTTTCGATGATCCAACAAATGTTGGCAATTTGATCTCTGGTTCCTCTGCTTTTTCTAAAACCAGCTTGAACATCTGAAAGTTCATGGTTCACATACTGTTGAAGCCTGGCTTGGATAATTTTGAGCATCATTTTGCTAGTGTGTGAGATGAGTACAATTGTGTACTAGTTTGAGCATTCTTTGCCATTGCCTTTCTTTGGGATTGGAATAAAAACTGACCTTTTCCAGTCCTGTGACCCCTGCTGAGTTTTCCACATTTGCTGAGATATTGAGTGCAACACTTTCACAGCATCATCTTTTAGGATTTTAACTATCTCAGCTGGAATTCTATCACCTCCATTAGCTTTGTTCGTAATGACACTTCCTAAGGCCCACTTGACTTTGCATTCCAGGGTGTCTGGCTCTAGGTGAGTGATCACAGTATTGTGATTATCTGGGCCATGATTATCTGGGCTGCTCTTGTAGTCTTTGTCAAATCATTTCCTTCTGTAGCCTCGTGTTCTTTTTTGACAGAATAAGGCTACTACTCTTATGTTACAAAACTGGTAACTAGAAAATTACCGAAGCATTCTTATACTTTCTAGTAGTTTCTTTAAAAAAGAGGTGTCTCATTAAACTACTTTTTTGATCACTTGATTCCTCTAGGCTCTGTGTTGTGTGGATTCTTAGTTTGTGTTCATGAGTATTTCCCACTGAGTGTTGAGACCAGAAATATAGGCTCTATCCTTGACTTCGGAATAAGTTGAGTTCTTGGTGTTTGTCTTTGCATAAGACCCTTCCCAACAGAGACCCTGAGCTTCCCACATTTATATTAAGAGAAGAGACTATCTTTGGGTCCCGAGTCTGAATTCCTATTAGAAATGTCTGATAAAATTGAAAAAAAAAATACAGATTCCCCTGACATTGCCTAAACTTAATGAATCAGAATATGCACAGTCAGGGCTTGCTTGCTTGTTTTATTCAAGAGCTCTGATGTGATTTATGATGCAACCCCCATCTAGCTAACCCCTGCTAGATGATTGAGAGAATCATCTTACAAAAACTACATGACATGGTAACTGAGGGTTCCATTTAGGGGACAGGTGGGCACAGGTTCAAATACCAACACCCCCTTCCCTATATACTTAGCTAAGTGACTTTGGACAAGTCATTTAAGCATCTTCCAGCCTTGTTTGTAGTGTAGAGATAAGGATACTATGATCTGTGTATAATCTCTGGGTGAACTAAGAGTCCCCCAACAAAAGTACACACATGTACACTTGGATTTGATCAAATTACTTCCAACTCCCAAATAGCCTGTGCAAGTTCAAGTCCTGCCCAAGGTTTATAGGAGTCCCTGGGAGATACTTAGTTTCTCTTGATATGATGGTCTACCTACCTCTTCCCCTTACTGCATTGATTTAGGCATCAGTTTTTCCTCCAGTTTATGTAACTGTAATAACACAGTCACTCACATTAGCATGCATAAGTTCAGTAGACTTTACTGAAATATTTGGGGGCTTCCCTGGTTGGCTGTACGCAGACCTGCATGAGTTTCCCTGCTTCTCTGTTTCTCTCTCTTTTTTGTTCCCACTCACCCCCTTCATCTTGCAGTGCTTAAAAGCAGGGTATTGGCTGCTTTTCTTAGGTTTTAATACCAAACATGCATGTCCAAAGCCATCAAGTTTTCAGGAGAACAAAGGTCTTTCTATCTGACAGGCTTCCCCCTGCTTTGAACGTAGCTGTGGTTTGGGGATAGCAAGCAGACGCTCTTGGTTTGCTACCTGCCTTTGTTTCTCTTCTTGTTCCACATCTAAAGCACTTCGCGCAGTTCTGGCATCTGTGGGTCTCTGAGCGTGTGTGACAGCCACATAGATGCCCCCCAGCCACCCCCGCCTTCTGGGGATGTCGCTGCCTCCACACCTGCACATCCGAGCCACATTTCTTCTTCTTGGGAATCAGCCGGTATCCACTGCTTTCCACACATCCAACTTGGTATGTAAATACAAGCATTGTTGGAGAATGATATCTGAGCATGAGGGGTTCAAAAGCCCAAAATCTGACTCTAATATGATGATTACTAACACTGATTACCAACATTAATTGATTGCCAATCAGGCACCTTCTGTAAAATTTCTGTCATCCTTTCAAGTATCTGTTTGCTTTTTTTTTTTCTTTGCATGTAAGGAAACTGAGGCTCATGGAAATTAATGACTGAGTCAGAATTTGAATTCAGGGTGCATTGCTACAAAACCTTGTCTTGCTTCACTGCATCAGATTCTCTTCTAAATAATTCATATAGAGGTCTGATCTTTGTTGCATTGCAAAGATGTTAACTGATCTAAAAGAAAGATCATCTGTGCACACAGAGATCTAATAATGAAATAATTTTAATTTAATGGTGATGGGGTTTCTTTGTTCTTCAGTAGTTAAATAAAGTGAACTTTTATCTGTAACTTCATAGAGCATGCACTTATCTGAAACACAGGTGATTTAAAAAAGAAAATAAAAAATGATTTCTTGTTTCCCTATATCTTAGTGACTTAACCATATAATAGAACTGATCAACTCTGTGTTTGTCAGAAAAATGGCGGGAAAATGGTACCTTGGGCAAAATATAGTTGATTCACATATTTGAGGTCTTATGACTCCAGGAGGTAGACATGAATATTTGTGGCAGTTCCTATTTTAACAATTTGTGTGTGTGTGTGTGTGTGTGTGTGCGCGTGCAGTGTGTGCAGTGTAAGAAGTTATTATTTATCTAGTTTTAAAATTTTTGTTGGAATATAGTTGCTTTACAGTGCTGTGGTAGTTTCTGCTATACAGCAAAATAAATCAGCCCCATGTGTACACACAGCCCCTCCCTTCTGGACTTCCCTCCCATCTAGGTCACCACAGGGCACTGAGTGGGATTCCCTGTGCTATGCAGTAGGTTATCATTAGCTCTCTATTTTATACATGGCAGTGTACATATGTCAATCCCAATCTCCCAATTCATCCCATCTCCCCCTTCTACCCTCAGTATTCATACATAAGTTTTCTATGCCCGTGTCTCTATTTCTGCTTTGCAAATAGGCTCATCTGTACATTTTTAGATTCCACATACATACATTGATATATGATATATGTTTTTCTCTTTCTGGCTTACTTCAGTCTATGTGACAGTCTCTAAGTCCATCCATGTCTCTGCACATGGCACAATATTGTTCCTTTTTATGCCTGAGTAATAATCCATTATATCTATATGCACAGAAACTCATGAAGACTATTAGCATTGCACCAAAATATCTTGCTTATTAATTCAATTTAGAAAACTAACATGTACTGAGGTGAATAAAATGGTTACAATATTTAGAAAATACATATCAGAAAGATTTTTGTCATAGATACAACTGACATTCATATCTTATTTTACAGTCTATAAAATACCCAATTATTAACTCATTCCATCCCCAGAGCAAGAGAAGTCTTATGACCATGATATGATGGATGAATGGATGAGAGGACTTAGGCTCAGAGAGCTATGCAGGGTTGCTCAGAATGACACAGTTGGTGGAGGGCATACCCAGGAATTGACCTGAAGTCTTCTGCCATTAAATTTTACATTCTCGTCGTTACATCATCTGAGAGAGAAGCAGAAAAGTGTAAGATTTGGCTATGGTATTGGAGAAAACTCTTGAGAGTCCCTTGGACTGCAAGGGGATCCAACCAGTCCATCCTGAAGGAGATCAGTCTTGAATATCCATTGGAAGGACTGATGCTGAAGCTGAAACTCCAATACTCTTGCCACCTGATGCGAAGAGCTGACTCATTTGAAAAGACCCTGATGCTTGGAAAGATTGAAGGCAGGAGGAGAAGGGGACGACAGAGGATGAGACGGTTGGATGGCATCACTGACTCAATGAGTTTGAGTAAACTCCGGGAGTTGGTGATGGACAGGGAAGCCTGGCGTGCTGCAGTCCATGGGGTTGGAAAGAGTTGGACACGACTGAGTGACTGAACTGAACTGATACAATTTTTTATAGGCTAAACCTCAGATTAGTCAATAGCAAAAAAACATCAATAGTTCAATCATTCATTCAATTGCTATGTATTTAATTCTCCCAATGTGCGAGGCAAATGGCAGGCATATCCAGGAATGCACAAGACATAAGGTCCCAACCTGCATGGAGCTTGCAGACAAAAAGTGAAGTGGAACACTGAGTGAGCACATGATCTGCTCAATGGCAGATCCTTTGGAAAGCGTAGACAATTAATTTTTAGATTTATGGTAATGTGTCCCTTTGTTTTTGTCAGTAAATTCCAGGATGAGAGGCAGATGTAAACCCAATGTGCCCTGAGCAAGTGTCTGTAGTAATAGAACAGACGTCAGTAAAATGCTGCCGTCAGACTTCTTTCTCTCAGCCCAGTGGTCTCCATGGTCTTATGTCTGACAATGCATCTTTTATTGAAACACACCACATGCTAACTTACCCATGGTTCACCAGAGATTTGTGTAACAAAGACACTTGACTGTTTTATTTACTTCGTATTTAGTCAAAGAAAAGAAACTTATTGGAAACACTGCAGCCAACAGTCTTTAGAGACGTTCAGAAATCTATTTCCCCATTTCTGAAAACTTCAACATTGAATGCAGATGAGGTTTTTTGGTTTCAAGTTTTTTTTTAATTGAATTATTTTTGATGTACAATAACTTTATACTAGTTTGAGATGTACAGCTTGGTGGTTTAGCATTTTTACAGATTTTATTCCATTAAAAGCTATTATAAGATGATGGCTATGACTCCCTGTACTCTGTAGAACGTTCTTGCTGCTTACCTATTTTATAGAGCGTAGTTTGTTGTTCCTCTTAATTGCACACTCCTAACTTGCCCCTCCTTGCTTCCCTCTCCCTTCTGGTAACCACTAGATGGTTTTCTATGTACTGTGAGTCTGTTTCCGTTTTGTTATATACCTTCATTTGCATTATTTTTTAGATTTCACATTCAAGTGTTATCATGTAGTATTTGTCTTTGACCTATTTTAGTAAGCATAATATTCTTAGTAGGTCCGTCCATGTTGCTGTAAATGGCAGCATTTCATTTTTATATAATGGAGTAATATTCCACTATAAATCTCCTTTAACCATTTTTCTGCTGATGGGTACTTGGGTTGCTTGCATATCTTGACTGCTGTAAATCATGCTGCTGTGAACACTGGGATGCAGACATCCTTTTGAATTAATGTTTTTGTTTTATCTGGATTTATACCCAGGAGTGGAATTGCTGGACCATATGGTAATTCTGGGTTTCCCTGGTGGCTCAGATGGTAAAGAATCTGCCTGCAATGCAGGAGACCCAGGTTCAATTCCTGGGTTGGGAAGATCCCCTGGAGAAGGAAATGGCAACCCATTCTAGTATTCTTGCTTGGAGAGCTCCATAGACAGAGGAGCCTGGCAGGATTTTTTTTTTTTTTTTTTTTTGAGGAGCCTCCATGCTGTTTTTCATAGTGGTTGTACTGATTTATCAAATATTTAATTTATTAATGATTATGTATTAAAATACTTTTTAGGTTTTTGATGTATATGAAATAATATATGTAAGTTTTATGTATTCTATAAAGCATGATAATATAACCAACACTTTGAACTTAGCATCCAGTTCAAGGACAAGAACATGACCTTTGATTCATGTCTACCTATGTGTTCCTCCCCATCCACATGACTGTTTTGTTATTTGTACGGAAATATTTTATAAAAGTTGAATACTATTCTCTGACTTTTAGCAAAAAGTAGCAATCCTTTCCCCTTTTTATCACTGAGTCTCACTTCCTGAAGACATAATTTCAACATTTTCAAAATATTTCTTTGGGTATTTGCTTCCATTTTCTAAATTATGCAATATCTATTTTTAGTCTTAACTTTAGACATTATCTATTGATCAGCTATGATAATATGGCTAATGCCTTTCCTTTTTACGAACATGCAGCATACACATTTTCCTTCTCTTAACTTTTCAAGATAGTTCTACCACGCCTTTAATTAAATAAACATTTTAGTGTTTATATTATTAGACTGTGAAAATGTTTTCAGAGCTGAGCCATGAAGTATAGCAAAATTACTTCCTTTATTTGTATAAATTTTCTTTTTTGGGTTAACAACTGTCTTAATAATCCATTTGTTCAGGAAGTTCTTTTAAGCCTTCAAATATCTACCAGAACAATGAAACTTTATTTCTGTTAAAGAAAAGACTATCTGCATATCTATGTATCAGTCATCTATATGGGTGTGTGTGTATGTGTGAATGTACATGCTGCTGCTGCTGAGTCACTTCAGTCGTGTTCCGAATGTACACAGGTAAGTTAATATATCTGTTTTTTGTCTCCTTAAAGGTCTTCCTCCTGGAGCCCACCAACATAACTCTAACTTCTCTCCAGGTTTTTTAAACAGCTCTTACCTTAGATATTCCCTTTATCATTATCCTGGGTTCTTTTATCTTCAGTGTAGAAGCTATGATTTTCTGAATCCCAATCTTCTCTTGTTTATATTTTGGTGCCTTATTTTATTGGGGCATCTGGGCTTCCTGTGTAATTTTTTAGCCCTTGAACATTTCAGCCAGTCCTTATTTTACTTTTACATTTGAATATGAGTCTAGAAATTTAGATGTTAGAAATTCTTTACAATTTTAAGGACATTTTTACATTTTGAGAACAGTGGTAGCATTTTGAGGCCCCAAACATTGTATGTGAACCTGATTTCTTCTATTCTCCAAAAATTTTGTGTTCTTCCCAACATCCTCAGTGTTCCTAATCTTTACCATGTTGTGCCTTGATTTATATAATTATTTCACATCATATACATAATTATTTCTTCCCCTCCACCATTATATATTATATATACATATATAATATATATGTAAAACTGAATCACTTTGCTGTACAGTAGAAATTAACACAAGATTGTAAAATCAACTACACTTCAATAAAATAAATTTTAAAACAAATAATAAATCTATTTGAATAACAATGATAAAAAGAAATATATCTCTAGCTTTAGAATGCAGAATTAACTATAGTATGGCAAGAGTAGAAGTTAGAAGTTCAGATAAAAGGGTGCTATTGACCCCCAAGAAAAAAAATGTAGCATGTTTATCGTGTATGAGAGAAAAATGGATTAATTTTAGAAGTGTTAGGTAGAAACAATTCAAAGGGAATTGTTGATGGATTAGGTCTGAAATAAGACAGAAAAAATGAGGATTACTGTTCATTCATTCATTCATTTGCCTTAAAGTCTGAGTGCAAGTTACTTTCAAAAGGGAATATATGTAGTAAAGCATATTGAGACAGGAGAATATCAATAATTTCAATTTAGACATATGTATAGGTCATTCAAGTTGAAATTTCTTGTAAGAATTGGATATACTTTGAGCCAGCAGTTCTTCTATATTGCAGGTAAACCTAAAATGATAAGCATAACAGGGTGAAATTGGATCCACAAGAGTGGGTGAGATGACTCAACAAGAGTATGACTATTGAGAAGGAATATGAGCCTGGACTTCTTCTCTGAGAAAAAGCAGCATTTAGAAGACAGCTAGAGGAAGAGAAACCTCTAGGGGAGTTTGAGACAAAGTCACTAGAGAAGCAGGAAGAAACCAAGTCAACCGAGTTGTAACGATGGAAAAGAAATAGCGTTTTGCAAGAGGAAAGGGATGGTTGATTAAATAAAGAATCAAAAAGTACCCAAAGATTCAGCAACTAAGAGCTCACTGATGATCTTGTTGAAAAAGTTTCAAGGGAAAAGGGGGAGATGCTTAATTGAAGAGGTTTGGAAAGTGAGAAGTGGAGATAAGTAGACAAGATTTTCAAGAAGCTTGGCTAAGGAGAGAGAAAAGTAAACTGGAAGATATGCAGGTAGGAAAGGAGGAGAAAGAGTTGCTCTAGACTGCTTGTAGGGAGAGAACTGAACATGTTAAAAATGTTGAAAAAATCCACTGGGGAGGGAAGGGTAGAGAATGAGATAGGCATAGGTACAAAAAAGGAATTTGAGAAGTCAAGTGTTATGTAGCACAGATGTAGAGATTTTCTTTTCTTTTCCTCTCTTTATTTCTTGAGATGAATAGAACAAAGATGGGGAGATGGGTACACATAAAGCTAAACATACAGGTTAGGTTGCAAACAATTGAGGACACTTATTTCTAATGTTTTTATAACATTGGTTAAGAGGAAGTGAAATAAACTTCTACAAGTAGGGTGGCAGGCAAAATGTAGAAATTTTGCAATAATTATTGTGAAGAAAAGGAAAATAAAATGAAGAAAACATTACTGAAATTGGCTAGAACAGTGAAGGTTAACCATAAACTAACAGTCATAATTTCATAATGACATCACATGTCTAATGTTGACATGTGACATCACAAGAAAAATGTTGGTTTTGCAGCCACAAAGAGCTGCATCTGAATTCTGTTCAAAAGTATGACAGTAAGTAAATTAATTAAATTTCTTGAGTCTCCATCTTATCATCTGTACAATGGGGTAATTTTATCTACTTTGCAGATTTATACATTAACAGTCCTCAGCACAGAGTGGCTATTACTTTTTATTAATATATTCTTTCTTTTGATGAATATCCATGATGTATTTTGTTCCAAGTTTAAAAAAAATATTCTCCAAAAATTACTAAGGACATTTACTTTTTTCTATATAAGTATAAAAAGTAGTCCTGATAGTGTTTTGCAGAGATATTAACTCCTTATTATGTTACTGTTTACTGAGGCAAACTAGATTTAGTGATCAAATATATTTAGGAAACGTTTCTTCACATTTACATTACAGTGTAGAAATGGGTTTCTTTACTGTAACACTACTGTCTGTAACATATGCATGTATATTATGAGTGTTCACAAGAAACACGTGATGTGTGACAGCATCCATGGCCAGTGGTAAAGAATCTGCCTTCAGTGCAGGAAACACAGGAGACTTGGATTTGATCCCTGGGTTGGGAGGATCCCCTGGAGTAGGAAATGGAAACCCACTCCAGTATACTTTCATGAAAAATCCCACGGACAGAGGAGCCTTGCAGACCACAGTCTAAAGGGTTGGAAAGAGTCGGACATGACTGAGCAGCAAAGCACAGCACATTCTTTTGGAGAGGCAGCACAAAGGACCCATGTTCTGTAGAAATCTTTAGTAAAGATTTCTTCTGGCCAGAGGCCTCTCTTAAGATGATAGACAAGATTATCAAAACCTAGTTAATGGTAGAAAAGAGAGATCTATATTCCCATCATCGCAGCATTATTCACAATAACCATGACAGAGAAACAATTGAATTGTCTGCTGATAAGTGAATGGATAAAGTAACTGTGAGTTAAATACATTATTCATCCATAGAAAAGCAAGTCCTAATACTTGTGACAACGTGGATGAACCTAGAGGACATTATGTTAAGTTAAATAAGTCAGATATGAAAGATAAATACTGTATGATCTCACTTGTATGTGGAATCTAAAAAAAAAAAGGTTGAAGTCATAGAAACACAGAGGAGAATGGTAGTTCCAGGTGGTGGGAAAAATGGAAAGAAGTTGGTCACTGAGTACAAACTTCCAGTTTTAAAATAAATTTGTTCTGGACTTCCTTGGCACTCCAGGGATGCCATGCTTTCACTGCAGGGGGGCCAGGTTCAATCCCTGGTCAGGGAATAAAGACCCAGCATAACAACAACAACAAAAAAAGATGAATGAGTTCTGGAGATGTAATGCACAGCATAGTGACTATAGCTAATAATAATGTGTTTGCATACTTGAAATTTGTAAAAAAGTACATCTTTAGTGTTCCCATTCCATAAAAGAAAAAGACAATTACTTGAGGTGATGGATATGTTCATTAGCTCGTGATAGTCATTTCATAATGTATAGGTTTATCAAACATCTTGTTGTGCACCTTAAATTCACACAATTTTTGTCAATTTTGCCTCAATAAAGCTGGGGGGGGGGCAAATAAATGGTTGCATGCTCATTCATATCATTGAGAATCTGGGAATCAGTAATTTCTAAATTTGTTTGTTGACACGTTTATTCTTTCTCATCTCTCTCGTGCATATACTTAGCAGAGTATTGATGCTGGCTTGCATTGCCCTACAAGAGGCCATTGCTAAATTTTCAGGAATCTTGTGAGTCAGCTGATGTCCTGTTGATATTTTGAAAATGACTATGGTGGGAGCATTTACACCACAGAAATTGGCAAACAGGACAGATCCCAGCTTCCTCTTCAGAGAGCCTGTTGTCAAGCATGTAGCAGCACACCACGGACGCTGAGTTCAGATAGTGCAATATTAAAATGAACTGACATGTTTTCCCATACTTGAGGGTCTTCCCTTCTGGCAAGGGGAAAACAAGAGATGTACCCAAATAAATACAAAATGTCATGGAAAGTGATTCTTAATCCTTAGAACAAACAACGGCTGTGGACAACTAGCTGTGTGTTGGCTGTCGCTGGATGTGCTCCTCATTTGTTGCTGTTGTTTAGTCCCTGAGTCGCGTCCAATTCCTCCAGCCCCATGGACTGTAGCCCTCCGGGCCCCTCTGGCTCTGGCATTACCCAGGCAAGAATACTGAAGTGGATTGCCATTTTCTTCTCCAGGGCATCTCCCTGACCCAGGGACCAAACCCACATCTCCTGCACTGGCATGCAGATTCTTTACCTCTGAGCCACTAGGGGAGTCCCTGTTCCTAATTTACTTCCTGTCAAATTCTCAAAACAAACTTGGTGAAGTAGACCGTGTTATTATCCTTGTGTTGTTAATAAAGAAGGTGGCGTAGAAAGCATAAACATATATATATATATATTTAGAAATTACGTAGTTAGTAGGTGGCAGAGTCAGAAGTCTAACTCTGGGTCTCATTATCTGGTACCCAAGCCACCAGCACGGCGTCAGGTCCCATCTTCCAGGCACTTAAAGGCGTCAGCTAAAGCAGCGGGGCATGCTGAGGTGGGAAGAGGCACGGACGCAGCAGCGTTCTGCCAATCCTTCGTCCCTGCTCGCAACGCGGGGACGCAGCCCCTTCTCCCACCTGCACTCCCTGCGCGAGGTGAGAGGAGCGAGCTGACGCGAGCCCTGTCCTTAGAGGCCTACACTCCAATTGTCCTTCTCCCTGGCCAGCGGCCAGATCCCCGGCGCTAGTCCGCGTCGTTTTTCTCTGAGGTATGCACAAAGTAGAGGTTACTCGTGTCACATCTGTTCTTGCTTTGTGGGTCCTTTCAGAAAAAAACCAAAATCCCCGACTTTATTTTCCAAGAGAGACCCTTTAAAAGGGGCCGGATGCAGGGGTGGCCAGGAGGGAAACCTGTGCACGTCCTTAAAAGTGATCTTTCAGCTTTAGCATTCATAAAGCATACCTTGGCATTTGTGTTCACTCTAATGACTCCCCCGACCTCTGTTCTCAGGTTTAGAATTTCAAAAACGTCACAATGTTACATTCCTTCTCTGCAAAGGAAATCAGACCTGCATGTCTGTATTACACACCCAGATGCAAAATCTTCACAGAGGACTGCCTTTTCTATGCGTTTTCACCAGAACAGCTTCCCACTTTAAAGCAGCCTTGTGTTTTTGAGTCCTGGCATTTTCAGCAAAAGCCTTTCTTCTGGTTAGGGACCATGTTTGAAATGAGTAGTGTTTTGTTTTTTTTTTAAATGGAGATATTTCTTTGATTCTTCCATATCATCTTATATTTTCTCTCTTTGAAAATACTCAAGGTACACAGCTGGAGGTGGTTATAGGCAAATTCTATGTCTGCAAATCAATTCGTAACTGAAAGTAAACTAAAAAAAAAAAAAAAAAGTGGATAATTTTCCGGGCAAGGCCCACAGGACTCCTTGAAATGGGGCAACCTCTCTGGCCATAGGGCTGATTTCTGAAAACCTGATTTCCTTTCCTTCTTTCTTACGGTGGATTAGTAGTAATTCAGTTAGTAGTAGGTTGACATGTAAAGAACTCATGGCAATGTAGAGCAAGGTCCTTTATCCTTGGGGGGACAGGGAGCCACTGAAGTGCTGGGGAAGGAGAATACAGTACAGCCTCTGTTTTCTGTTTTTAAACAGTCCGCTTTATTTATTTATTTATGTATTTTTGGCTGTGCTGGGTCTTCGTTGCAGCTCAAGCACCTTCTCCAGTTGTGGCGAGCAGGGCTACCCTTTTTGCGGTGTGTGGGCTTCTCACTGCCGTGGCTTCTCTTGTCTCTGAGCCTGGGCTCCAGAGCACGCAGGCTTCAGAAGTTGTGGTTCGCGGGCTCTAGGAGCAAGGGCTTCAGTTGTTGTGGGGCAAGGGCTTAGTCATCCCACAGCATGTGGAATCTTCCCAGACCAGGGATTGAACCTGTGTCCCCTGCATTGGAAGGTGAATTCTTAACCTCTGGACCACCGGGGAAGTCCTGACCTCTGTTTTCATGAGGCCCCCTCTGATAACTCTGGAGTGAGTGTGAGGAGACCCTGAAAGGAGGGATCAGAGAGAAGTGGAAGAAATAAGACATCACTCACTTTCACAGCCAGATGAATTGGGAGTGAAGACAGGTCTTCCTTCCAGTCGATCTTGACTGCCCTACTGGAAACAATCTCAACTCTGAACTTACTGTGAAGGCGATGGAACATCCCTGCCTCATTGCCCTGGGTAGCCAGATCTCTCTCTCTTTTTTTAAATTCAAATGTATTTACTTTTACTCTGAGGATCACTGCTTTACAATGTCGTGTTGCTTTCTGCCACACATCAGCGTGAATCAGCGGCAGGCATACACGTGTCCCCTTCCTCTTGAGTCCCCTCCCACCTCCCACCACCCCGCCCTGTGTGTCGTCACAGAGCTCTGGATTTCTGCTCCCGGTATCATACAGTGAATTTCCACTGGTTATCTGATTTTGCATCTGGTAACATCTATGTTTCCATGCCGCTCTCTCAATTTGCCCCACCCTCTCCTTCCCCCGCTGCATCCACAGGTCGGTTCTCTGTGTCTCCATTGCTTCCCTGTGCCATCTTTCTAGATTCCATATGTGTGTGCTATATATGATATGACATTTGTTTTTCTCCTCTGACTTACTTCACTGTGTATAATATGCTCGAGGGTCATCCACCTTATTAGCACTGAGTCAAATGCATTCCATTTTATGGCTGAGTAGTATTCCATTTAGTTCTATTTTTAATGCACTGATGTCTTGTCTTCCCAACTATCTATTGAAGTTCTTTGTGGGCAGGAAACATGCTTTGCAATTATATATGTCCTTTTCTTTAGACCATTGCTTTCTACTCAGGAAATATTTTTAGAGCTTCTGTTTATTTATTTTTAACATTTTTTTTTAATGTGGACCATTTTTAAGTCTTCGTTGAATCTGTTACGGCATTTGTTCTGTTTTATGTTTTGGTTTTTTGGCCATGAGGCATATGGGATCTTAGTTTTCCCATCAGGGATCAAACCCACACTTCCTTTACTGGAAGCAAAGTCTTAACCACTGGACTTCCAGGCAAGTCCCTGGATCTATTTTTGACAAATAAAAGTTGTACATATTTAAGGTATACAGTGTGATGTTTTGATGTATGTGTGCATGGTAAAATGATTACCACAAAGAAATTACCATAGCCTTTATCCCCCATAGCCACCATTTTTGGTGGTGGGAAATGGGAAGAACACTTGTGATTTACTCTCTTAGCAAATTTCAAATATACACGGTTATCAGTTGTAGTCACCAGGCTGTGCATTAGAATGTACTCATCTTATAACTGCAAGTTTGTACCCTTTGGTTAATATCTCCTCTTCCCCCCGTCCCCTAGACTCTGGTATTCACTGTTCTACTCTGCTATGAGTTTGACTTTTTTTTTTTAGATTCTACATTTAAGTAAGATAAGTACAATTTTATTTAGCAATTACTGGTAATTCTCTCGTCCTCTCTCTTTCTCCTTCCCCCTTTCCCACTCTGTGAACAATTTGCATAGAACATACCTCTGAGGTCTTCATTCCGTTTATTTGTTCAGACAGCTCCATTCAGTGGAGATGAAATGTCTGAGTTTCTATTTCTACTTTTGTGACCTCTCTTACGGGATTCATGGCAAATCATTAACCAATTTGGGCCCCAGCATTCTTGTCTGCTAAATACAATGATTAAGTTAAATATAGAGCTTAAATAAGAGCTTAAAACAATGCCTGGCATGTATAATTTGCTTGCCCTTCCCAGATTTTCCTGCACCCTTTCAGTCTGTCTCATGCCAATCACTTCATCACCCTTTGCCCTTTTGTCTTTTGGTAGCTGTCATCCTTACTTTCTTACATGGAAACAAAATAAAGCAATACAAAGCAATTTCATTTTAAGCAAGATACGTTTGGTTGGGAAGGGATGATGTGCTGGCGAACTGAACCACCTGATTTTGACAGTTGATTAAAATACAGTGCCATGTCGTCATTTTCTGAACCAGTTACTTAGACACGTTTGTATCCTGCGGCAATTTGAAAACAAGTTGATCTTCATGAAGTAGGATATGGTTTACCCAAAGAGAGGACAATTGGAAAGAGAGTTATGGAGTGCCATTCATGTATTCCTCAGTCAGAGTAACCCAGAGAATGTCTGCACGGGTTCATTTATTGAGCATCCATTTATCAAATACCTTTGTGGCTCCTGACTCAGCAGTGGATGCCACAGGTGACTTTAAGATGAAAGATAGCGTCTTTAATCCAAAGGTTTCCATCCGGTAAAGAAGACAGCTGCATGAAAGCCAAATGACAATGCAGTGGAAGGGTTTTCTGCTGTGGACACAGCATGCCCTGAGAACACAAGATAGAAAACATGACCCCAAGGAAGTTTTCCAGTGGGTGTGATGAGAATATGAATGGAGGAAATAAAACCTCCTGCAGGGTCAGCACTGAGAGGACCCTTACAGGCGTGTGGCCCCAGCTGTCCTGCTGAAGACCAAAGGCAACCAAAGGCTAGAGAAATACCCAAGAATTACCCAAAGAAATACCCAGGAATTACCCAAGAAATACCCAAAAAAGAAATACCCAAGAATTACCCAACAAATATCCAAGAAATACCCTAAAAATGCAAGAGATTTATATTTTTGTACAAATCCTGTGACACCTTCCAGGAAGCTGGAATGAGGAGGATCTTCTCAATTAACACCTAAGTCTGTGGGGTGTGGGCAGGTGTTACAGGTCGGGTTCTCTGGGCAGACACTGAGGTGGAGTTTAGAACGCAAGGTGCTTCTTGGGGATCAATGCCTGTGAAAGGAGGAGGAAGGTGTGAAGTGTGGGACTGAGAGAGGGAGAAGTCTCCACCAGGCCAGAGAGGAGCTTGTCTGAGTGTCTCACATTAGACAAAAACGGGAAGACGAAATACTCGCCAGGCTCGGTCTCTGGGTGTAGACTCTCCCAGGAGGGTGCACTTCCCGTGAGGCAGTTCTCTGCAGTCAAGATGGGTTTGGGGTTACTAGCAGTAGCACGCTCTCTGCCAGAGCCATCAACGGTCCCTGGGTACGTGACCTTCCTTAAAAGGGGACCGGGAGAGCACATCCCTATGCCCACTAGAACTGAACTTGACTCAAGTAATATTTACTGAAGACTTACTAAGTGCCAGACAGTGCGTCTAGCCGTTTTACATACAATATCTCATTCAAGTCTCCCAGCCTTTCGTGGGAAAGGGTCATTATGCCATCTGTAAGTTCACAAATGAGTGGGCTAGCCTCTTCCTAGCTATGAAAATGTCAATAGCAAAACCACCTTTCAGGTGAGCCTCCCAAGGAATCTGGGGCATATGCTAACATCATCTGTTTCTGAAATCAGCAACAGATATTACAGCAACCCTGTATCTCAGGAAAGAGCTGAGATGGAATCAGGTTGTGGTTTTGTTTAAGGCAAACTATCAAATCTGAGTCAAAGGGGCAAATGTCCCTGTCAATTCCATTTTCTCCCTGAGGAGTTTACAGTGATCACCAAGGAAACAGATCGTTTTTATCATGAAAATACAAGATCCAAGTTTGGGAAGAGACCCCTACAAAGGGCCACCCTAATCCTTCCATCCGGTTCAGGAGCCTTGTCTACAATATTCTAGACGAGAGACCCCTCTAGGTCATCACAGAGCACTGAGCTGAGCTCCCCGTGCTATACAGCAGGTTCCCACTAGCTATCTGTTTTACACATGGTGGTGTATATATGTCACCCTCTCAATTCGTCCCATCCTCTTCTTCCCCTACACCCTCTCCCTGCCCCACCCCGTTTCCGCTCTTCCATTCTCTATGTCTGTGTCTCTATTCCTGCCCTGCATTGAATATTTCTGCATTGAATAAAGCTGGACAGTCATAGCCTCGTAGCACGGCCACTCCTGATCATGGTTCTGCTACTCTACGGAGTCACACAGAAGAAAATCAACTTCCCTTCCCTTTGGCTGTCTTTGAAGGTGAGAGCAGCTTTCATGCAAACTTCTTTACCCCACTTGCTAACCCTGACTCTGGCCCTAACTCTGACCTTCATTTACTCACTCAACCCTCTCAGGTTTCCTTCTTCATTCCTATGATGGATATAAGTATACTCACCTAATAAGATTGTGGGCTTCAATAAAACTGTGCCTATACATGGTCCTGCTGCTTCAGTCGTGTCCGACTCTGTGTGACCCCATAGACGGCAGCCCATCAGGCTCCCTCGTCCTTGGGATTCTCCAGGCAAGAGCACTGGAGTGGGTTGCCATTTCCTTCTCCAATGCGTGAAAGTGAAAAGTGAAAGTGAAGTCGCTCAGTCATGTCCAACTTCCAGTGGCCCCATGGACTGCAGCCCACCAGGATCCTGCATCCATGGGATTTTCCAGGCAAGAGCACTGGAGTGGGCTGCCATTGCCTTCTCCAATACATGGTAAGCACTCAGTAAACAAGAGTCGCTCTCATCACTATCGTTAGTTTTACATTTGTGCTTAGCGGCTCAGTCATGTCCAACTCTTTGCAACCCCATGGACTGCAGCCCCCCAGACTCCTCTGTCCATGGGGATTCTCCAGGCCATAATACCGCAGTGGATTGCCATTCCCTTCTCCAGAGGATCTTCCCAACCCAGTGAATGAACCCAGGTCTCCAGCATGGCGGGCACATTCTTTATTGTCTGAGCCACCAAGGAAGCAAGTCTTACATTTATACTCATGGTAATCCTGATGTTAAGTGAATTAGATAGCATGATACTTTAATATATATGAACACAATTCTTCAGTTACAAAGATCATTATTTCATTCGTGGCTTTTTTTTTTTTTTTTAATGGAATCTGTGGTGGATCTAGCTGTGGTGCTCCATCTCTGTGTACATAAGATTGCTTATGGGGTTACAAGAACCCCCTGTATTCTATTGCTTTCTAATTGACATATTTAAATGCATTGGATAATTTGAATTCATATCCCTGTGTAGAGTGGAAGGAAAACGAGACTTGGAGTGATGACCTCCTGCAAAGTCACGCTCATGCACATGTCAGGGCCAGTACTAAATTTAGCAGTGTTCTTTCTTGTATACTGGGCTTCCCTGGGGGCTCAGCTGGTAAAGAACCTGCCTTCAATGCTGGAGACCTGGGTTTGATCCCTGGGTTGGGAAGGTGCCATGGAGAAGGGAACAGCTACCCACTCCAGTATTCTGGCCCGGAGAGTTCCATGTACAGAGGAGCCTGGTGAGCTACCGTCCATGGGGTCACAAAGAGTCGGATATGGCTGAGCAACTTTTACTTTTCTTATACACCAGGGACACTTGATAATAAATGGGTTGTGGTCTTCTTGGAAAATCTTATGGATGCCCTCCCTAATGCTAGAGGAACTCACACACACACAAACAGTCATTCTTGTTTAATTGCAGAAGATATATACACCCTAAAATGAAAATTCCTCACTCAAAGACACTGTGATTGATAGCCTTAGTAATTCTGAAATCAAGCTAGTAGGGAATCATTCCTGTGATCTGTCTCCTGGGTAGTCAGAGCAGAATTGGTGAAGAAAAGACTAAATGAGTGGCGAATCCATTGTAAGATAGTCAGTGAAACGTGTATGAAAATTTCACATCTCTTCTATATTAGGAGAGGCTAATATTCTTGGAATAAAGAATGAAATCATGGACACTCAGAACAGAGCTCCTAATTTTAAGACTAATGCATGTTCTATTAGCTGCATATGTCAGAACACTCTGATTCATAACTCTGTGAGGCCCAGAGCGATCTGTCCCGGGGGATAGCAGAAATAGAAAGAAAAAAAAGATGCTTTGTGATGTCTTTGGCCAGGCCTAGCCACATGGAAATATTTATTTCATATGACCTGCAGTTATTTTAACTATCTTATTTTCTTCATATAAACCCTCTAGAATTATCTAAATCAAAGGCCTTTTTTCCTCTTTCTCAAACTATGATAAGAACTTCTCAGTTCTAGCTGTCTCTCTTCCTCCCTGTCTCCAGATCTTCCCACTCTCGTATATTCCATTTAAGTCTTGCCCAAACTCAGGACCTCTGACACAGTTTCAGTCTTTGGAACTGATTAAAAACACAGGTTCCTATGCTAGTGGGGGAAATGGGAGGAAGGGACAGTTAGGGAGTTTGAGATAGACATAAACACTCCAGTATATTTAAAATGGATAAATTGTGCACTGGTCCCAGTGCACCAGTCCCGAGCATCCTGTATCATGCATCGAACCTGGGCTGGCGATTCGTTTTGTATATATTATACATGTTTCAATGCCATTCTCCCAAATCATCCCACCCTCTCCCTCTCCCATAGAGTCCAAAAGACTGTTCTATACATCTGTGTCTCTTTTGCTGTCTCGCATACAGGGTTATCGTTACCATCTTGATGTATGGCAAAACCAATATAATGTAAAGTAATTAGCCTCCAATTAAATAAATTTATATAAAAAAAGAAAATGAAAAAAAATTAAAAAAAATAAAATAGATAATCAACCAGTCCTACTGTATGGCACGGGGAACTCTGCTCAATGTTATTTGGCAGCCTGGATGAGACAGCAGTTGAGGGATACATGTATATATATGACTGAGTTCCTTTGCTATCTACCTGAAACTATCACAACACTGTTAATTGGCTCTACTTCAAAAAAAATTAAAAGTTTTTTTTTAAAAAAAACAAACCTTAAAAATACAGGTTCCTCACCATCAAAACCCAGCTTAACATAAAGTTTGGCATTGAGTCCAGGCATCTACATTTATAATGAGTTGCTTCACAGTTTCTGTGGCTTAGTCATGTTTGAGAACCTTCTCTAAGGTATACCAATTAGCTCTGCACAGCTCTCTAACCTAGAATATAACGTGCTAGCTGTCCACAGTAGCTCTTTGCACCATGAAAATCTCAGCACGACTATCTAGGCTTTCATGAGTTTCCACAAGAAGTCCTACTACAGCCAGCATTTTTCATTTCTTAGATATTTTGCTGAAGATTTATGAGGTACTGAGAAAGAAAAATGTAGTATGGCAACAGCTTTTCACTTGGAACAAACCCATTAGATAGGTCTCCTTCCCCAAGGGTTTCCTCACCCCAGCCCTATCTAGGTCACACCCATCTCTTGAGGCTAACTTTCCTGCCAAGCAGTGCCAAGCTTTTCTCTGATTTTCCTCTCTCCTTAATTATGCAGTGAAAGTGAAAGTCTCTCAGTCGTGTCTGACTCTTTGTGGCCTCATGGACTATGCAGTCCATGGAATTCTCCAGGCCAGAATACTGAAGTGGGTAGCTTTTCTCTTCTCCCGGGGATCTTCCCAAACCAGGGATCAAACCCAGGTCTCCCACATTGCAGGTGGATTCTTTACCAGCTGAGCCACAAGGGAAGCCCATAATCATGCAGAGTAGACTCCTTTTTCCTTATGATACCTGGAGTCAACCAGAGATGACTCCCCACTATAAAGGACGTCTTTTAAAAAAAGGGGTCTCCCTTCCCAAAAGCAATTCATGTATCAATTGTCCTGAGGACACAAATCTCTCCAACTCATTACAAGGCTACTGTAGTTATAACCTTCCCCTGTCTTCCACCTCCCATTGGCCCACCATACATCAATGGTTGACTCTTACCTGTGCCTGCATGCCTGCATTTATCTAGAGAGTTAAAAATGAAAATACTGATGCCTGGCCTTCAATATGGACCATTCACGAAATTTCTGAAGATGAGGCCCCAGTGGAGATAATGTTTAAATGTTCCCCAGGTGATTTTTATGTACAGCCAGGGTTGATAACTACTACTTTAAAAACTCCAGAGACCTGAACTGGCCTGGGTTTCCTTTCATAATCCAGCCTTAACTTTCCCTTCTAGTTTATATCCTTCATGCTGCTTCATCACATTTTATGCATCAGTCAAAACTCTGGAAGGTCTCCTACTTGGACTTTCAAGTGTCAATTAAAATGCTTCCATTAAGCCACCCCAACCCCCACTATGAGGAAGCAATCTCCTTTTCTGACCCCTCCAGCTCTTTGATTTTATTTATGCCACATTCGTCACAAGCCTGTTCTATCTCATATTAAATCTTTCATATTCGTGCACCTTCCTCTCCATTAGCTCATCAGCATTCTTTATTATAAGGCATTAAAATTAGCATTTTTCTATTCTCGTTGCTATATTAATACAACCTGAATTTGATGAATAGTCTTTATTAGTGGGAAATTCAAACACCCACCACACTACATTTACAAGACTTAGTCTCCTATGCCTCACAAGAGACAGCAAAATTAGGTGTAAAAATGGTGAAACCCAAAATAGGTGACTTCAAAATTGACAGAGATCTTTAAACTTTAGAGCTGAAAGGACCTTGCTGCTGCTGCTGCTAAGTCGCTTCAGTCGTGTCCAACCCCATAGACGGCAGCCCACCAGGCTCCCCCGTCCCTGGGATTCTCCAGGCAAGAACACTGGAGTGGGTTGCCATTTCCTTCTCCAATGCATGGAAGTGAAAAGTGAAAGTGAAGTCGCTCAGTTGTGTCAGACTCTTCACAACTCCATGGACTGCAGCCTACCAGGCTCCTCCGTCCATGGGATTTTCCAGGCAAGAGTACCAGAGTGGGTTGCCATTGCC
Source organism: Bison bison bison (assembly GCF_000754665.1). Taxonomy (NCBI): domain Eukaryota; kingdom Metazoa; phylum Chordata; class Mammalia; order Artiodactyla; family Bovidae; genus Bison; species Bison bison. The sequence goes on from NW_011494611.1 coordinate 1,261,488, forward strand.
TTCTCCGAAAGGACCTTAGAGATCACTTGTTTTTATAACTTTACACAGATCAATACAACAAAGATTAGTGAGGGGAAGGAAATTCCTAAGCTCAGGCAGGCAGTTAGTAGAGAGCTGGGATGAGACTCCAGGCGACCCTGGGAAACACCATGGTACTCTCTCTACTTTACCAGGTCAAATCTTTTCCATTAAAAACATCCATAGACAGAGTTACTTCACAACCCAAGAAATTTTACTCTGAAAGCAACTAGATGACTTCATACACTGCCAGAGATGGTGAAGAAAAGTCAGTTTTGAGACCAGGAACAGCCACAGGTTCTCTGTCCCTCTTATAAGCATCATTGAGCATCCCAATGTACTTTGCATAAAATCTTGCCATTGCTAACAGCTTAATTCATGACAAACACATCTGAATGCATTAAGTAAACATGAGTCAAAACTCCAGCTTAAGTGGGTGCTTTGGAACCTTTCCTCAAAACTCAGCTGGGTTTTCACGGGTTGTGATCCAGGAACGTGATTTAGCATAAAGAAAATGAGAAGAATTAGAGTTCTCTATGTCCCAAGCATGATGCTACATGCTCTAAGGAAAACCAAGGTATTTATGTCATGATAAGTGCCATCTTAAAACTTCCAATATAATTTGGTGAAGACCAATACAAATATTTAATTGCTCTAAAAAAAGGCCAGCTGACAAGTAAAAGAATAAATTACCTATGGATGCATAGTGAAGAAAAATATTTGTTATTTAAAGCCAAAATTGTCTTCTGATGAGAGTTGTTGTTCAGTCACTAAGTTGTGTTTGACTCTTGCAGTCCCATGGACTATAACTCACCAGACTCCTCTGTCCATGGGATTTTTCAGGCAAGAATACTGGAGTGGTTTGCCATCTCCTCTCTAGGGGATCTTCCCGACCCAGGGATCAACCCACGTCTCCTGTATTGGTAGGAGGTCTCGTTACCACTGAGCTACCAGGGAAGCCCTCTCAAGAGAGCAGACTCTGCCAAATGAGGGATGTTTCAGTTGTTCTGAGCACCTTACTGAGTATAGTTATACTAAAAAGTTCTGGAGCTGAATTCAGGGATAAGAACTACGAAGAACCAAATCAGTTTTTGTAGAGAGAAACATTCTTATCTAGAGCTCTTTACTTCACAATTTCTGTCTTTTGGGAGCCTTATCGGAAGTCCTAGAACCTGCTTTATTTTCCCTCTAAGTATTTGATTGCCATATGAACCCAGAGGAGCAACGTGGTGGAGCCATTAGTTCAGACTGTAAATAAAACAACAGCATTTGAGATGGAGATTGCTCTGTGTTATAAATTCAATGCACCAAATTAGTGCTTAAATTATCCTAGGATTCCCTAGGTGCACTCACCAAGTGTCTTACCAAGGAAGGGTTTTCTTTCTTACATGTCATTTGTCCTTCTTAATGGTTGTTGGGTTTATGATGCATTATATGTTATGATTTCTCAGTATAAGTCTTTGCCTCACACACTGGCCTTTAGTCATGACTGAAAGCACTATGGAAATTGTTTTTTTTCCCTACCATTATCGTTTATCTTTTCCTTTACTGCCCTAAAGAGGTGCTAACATGACTCTTAGCAATGCAGGGCAGTTTTTCTTATCTGGGGCTGGGTTTTAGCAGGCTAATGTAGGATATTAGGGTGAGGCTAAATTATCCCATTTCTTTAAAAACTGACACATAAAAGGTATTTCACATGGCAGCACCAACCAGATCCTATCTGACCAACCCCCACCTCCCCAGTGATATTTATGGAGAAACAGGGCTATTGTTGGCTGGTTGCAGAGAGAAAAGTGTCTTTGTCTTATAAGTGATATCCCAAAATTCTATAAACATCATGCTCTCTAGAGACCTATGTTTTAGATCTGAATGAGCTCATGTTTTGTACACAAATTTTAGGGATGCTGCAAGAAGATTTGGAGTTCTGGATAAAAGGCAGGCTTCCGAACATCAAATATTCAAGACTGGGTGTTTGATTTTCTGTGTCTTTATGAAAGCAACTTCAAATACCAGAATTTGAATCAGATATCTCAGAAGGCTATGTTCAATACCTTGAAATGAAATAGAACAGTGTATTCTGCATTGAAAATATCCACAGCCCAAGAAACTTTACTCAAAAAACAACTAGATGGCATCATTCTCTGCCTTGGGTGGCTGAGGAAAAGTCAATTTTGATATAAGAAACAGCTACAAGTTCTTTGTCCCTGTTATAACCATCACCAAGCATCCCAATACATTTTGCAGGAAATCTTGCCATTGATACAGCCTAATGTATCACGAACACATCCGAATGGATTAAGTAAACATGAGTCAAAACTCCACCTTAACTCCAGTTTACGTAAGAATTACCCAAAGAAATAATTGAAACCCAGATTTTTGGACCCCCAACCAAAAAGATTCTGATTCAGTGGGTCTGGGGTGAGGCCCAAGAATTTATTGTTCTTGGAAACCCTTAGATTATGCAGATGTGCCAATTCACATATACAAATTATAGCACAGACTATTTAAGTTTGGTGACAAAATATAAGATGACCCTTCTTTTTCAAATACATATTATTTATTTTCATAATCTTCAGCATATGTAGAACCTTTTTACAAGGGTTGCCTTCTTTAGTTGCTCAAATTAGTCAAGTATATACAAGCCTCTAGGATTTTGCAACTGTTTCATATAGAAACTCTTTATCTGTTGTGGCTCATTTTTCAAGCCTTAGTTTAAAGGACATTTCTCTTGAAAAACCTGTCTTCACTTCTTTGTATTGCTGAGTTCCCTCTATGGCATTACTATAGCATCCTGCTGCTGCTGCTGCTGCTGCTGCTGAGCCACTTCAGTCGTGTCCGACTCTGTGCGACCCCATAGACGGTGGCCCACCAGGCTCCTCCGTCCCTGGGATTCTCCAGGCAAGAGCACTGGAGTGGGCTGTCGTTGCCACTTCATCTATTACCCATTACCCTTTCGTATTGTTCACTTAATTGGATGTCTAGCCACTTAGAGGGAAATCTTCACGGACTTCTACACTTTTTCTAGCACTCTTACGATTATGTCTTCACAACCAAGCAATGGAATTACCCCACGGTTGTTTCACTATAATTACCTGTCAATTGCTTAAAGGATCTCAAAATTCTATTCAAGGGACAGGAGAATAATTGATGAAGTTCTGGAAAAGAAAGAGAACATTGTAAGGACAGCCTGCACAATCCTTCAGAGATTATCTGGTTCAACTTTTCCATTGTGTTGTTGGGAAACTGAAACCTAGAAGAAAAAATATAAGACTGGTCCAACAGGTTTAAACTAGTGTTCACTCGTTTCTTACGTCTTCTCACTAGTCAGGACTTTATAAAATGTGTACATCCTTAAAGAGAAGAAAAGAATTCCCTGTCCAACTAGAAACTGCATTAAATCCAAGTGACAGAGATGTAACTTGTAACTGGGAAACACTTGTACTTTGCAGAATACACTTTGAAAATGCTGGCTTTGGCTATTCTCACTGGATACTTAGTTCCTCTACCAGCCAGGCTACCACATAGTGTCCAGATAGTATCTACAACAATGAGGTTCTCTTCAAACCGTAACTTTCCCATACGAGTTAACACGTGTATTCTCAGATTTCTCCACCTCAAGAGTACGAAGTGATGGCACATTGCTCTTATGACTTGAAACTTCCTAGCTCATTGCTCTTTCAAATATCAAGATCTCAATTACTCTTCCTTTCTCCCAAATCCCATGTCATTTCTGTGTCATTGATGGAGTCTCAAAAGCAGAATGTCACTGGAGACTTGCATGTGGGTGGTTTATTGAGGAGTGCTCTCAGAAACACCTGTAAAGAACAGAGGGGAGCAGGACCAGATAGAGAAGAAGTCAACTGTAACTTGATAACACGAGGAAGAACTGAAACTCAGCCCTCTGAAAGTGGTCAGAAACAGAAGGACAATCACCTCCCATAGTATTGCCTTCTGTTTTTACTTGTTAACCAAATGTTCACAAGATTGGCTGAAATGATGCTGCTTTGGGGTAGATTCCTATCAGTGTGTTTCTGGGAATAAAGGTATCAAGAATAAAATATATCGAGTACTATATTGTAGGTCATACATGCACTTTATTTATCAACATAGCTTTATGGGGTTGATTTTATAAGATAGATATGAGATAAATACCTCTTATTAGGTAAAAACAAAAAAATGAGATTAACAAAAGTCGGAAATGTTTTGAGAATATCATGCATCTATTGTACCAAGCATAATAACTAAAAATTTGAACCTAAATTTGTCTCATAGCATAAAAGCCCGTGGTTTTAACTGAAATCAGTGGCCAAAATGGTGAAGAGACTTGAAACCATTCTGTGTGGGAAACAGAAAAAGAACCAGGGAGTGGTTAACAAGAAGAAGTTCAGGCTTCTGAGAGAAAGAGAGTTATGATCAACATCTTGAAATCTTTGCAAGGCTATCGTCTGCATAGACAGATCCCGTTGAGGAGAACCAGGCTTGCAGCAAGTCAATTGGAGCCAAATGTTAGGACTGACATTCTGACGACTGGAATTGTTGAAAGCTGTGGCAGGGATGCCTGTGGGAGCAATAGTCGTGTAATTATCAAGCCCTTGTTTTCATGCACAGGAAACTGGACTGGGAACATATTATGATCATCTGCTTGATAAACTTATGGTTTGATGAGAGCGTCATTGCTGTAGACACTATCTGGACACTACAGGGTAGCCTGGCTGGTAGGGGAACTAAGCATCCAGTGAGAACAGCCCAAGCCAGCATTTCCAAACCGTATTCTGCAAAGTCCAAGTGTTTCCCAGTATGTCAATAGGTGGCCTGGAGGAAAATGACTCTGCAGTCAAATGAGTTAGGGAAACAATTAAAATCAAATGTATTCATATGTAGAATTTTTAAAAATGGTACAGACAAACCTATTTGCAGGACAGGTATAAAGACGCAGAAGTAGGTAGCAGACATGTGGACACAGGAGGGGGAAGGGAAGAGGGGGGTGAATTGGGGGAGTAGCATCGACGCATATACACTGCTAGGTGTCAAACAGACAGCGGTTGTGAAGTTGTTACATAGCACAGAGAGATCACCTCTGCCTCTGTGATGACCTGAGGGGTGGGTGG
>NW_011494611.1:1266713-1271935 GCF_000754665.1 Bison bison bison
TACAAGTAGCTGATGCTCTTTGTTGTATAGCAGAAACTAACACAACATTGTAAAACAATTATACTCCAATTATACTGTAATAAAAACAAAACAAAAATCTTTTATGCTAGGCTTTTCAGAACTTTGCACAAAGACATTATGGATCTCTACTATAGTAGGCACTGATTCATAAACTTACTTGTTCAGGAAACTCCCTTTCCCTGGAAGCCTACTACTATCCAGTTGGGGTAATGGTGGTGAAATGATGACCTCTGAAGTTCTGTCTCATCCTGGAATTCTACAATTCCTCAAGCACCAAATGAGTCAAGCAACTTAGAATTTAGTACTAATCTTGGAACAAAGTCACTGTGTCTTATTAAACAATTTCCTTCCTGTTTCTGAGCCTCAGCTTAGTGTCTCTGGCTGAAAAAAAAAATGCTGAGTTCTCACCTCCAATATTTTGCAGTTTTATGGAGGCTTCAGGGCATCAAGGAGGAGTTTCACCATTGACAGTTCTCCAGGGCCTTCCTTTTTCTAATGCCAGTGAATTTCTAACCTGGTGGCTCTGAGTGAGTGAGTAGTGTTTCCTGGTTCCTATTCTGCTGGAGAGCAGCTTGGGGATGGAAAGCCAAAAGGACCTCCCATTCTGAAGGTTTCCAAATTGGTTTTGCAGACCTCAGCAATTCAGAGTGTTTGAGGACACTGCAGAGATGTGCAGTTCTGCGGTTGACCCCTCTCAAACAGTACATAATTCTGAAAAACTTGGAGCTCCTCCATAAAGCCATATTTCAGTTGCACATTTTAGGCATGAGATTTCAGCCAAAAGCCATAATATAACACTGCCGAGGATCTTTTTCTTTTCTTGCAAAAATATGCATTTGGACAAAACTTAGGAACCTAAAATTACAGGAATCGAATGTACCTTCTGTGTTAACCAGTGCTGCAAATCAAATGATAAATCACAGAAATGTACAGATTCTTTAGCCCAAAGTCCTATCTAAGACTTGGATCTTCCCTATATCTCTGTGAGGTCATTGCTTGACTTACTGATCATACTTATTTTGAAAACATGCAGTTTCTGAAGCTGATCTATCAAAGTCATACGTCTTACCATTAGGAAGGCCTCTCTTCTCTTAAAAGTATGTCTTCTGTTTTTCCCATCTGTATTCCCTGCTCACCATTCTGAGGATCCAAGGGAAGAAAAATCTCATTGTCAGTCTCTAAAGTGACACTGAGTATTAAAAGTGAAAAAGATGATCTACCATGTATAAAAATATAAACAACCTGTTTCTTCATTGGAAGTAACATGAAAAAGCAAAATAAAGCAAAGTCTTCAAATTCAGAAAGTCCTGCAGTTATAGCAAAACCAACCATGAAATGAAAAGATGCTCGCTCTTTGGAAGGAAAGCTATATCAAACCCAGACAATGTATTAAGAAGCAGAAACATCACTTTGCCAACAAAGGCCCATATAGTCAAAGCTATGGTTTTTCCAGTAGCCATGTACAGATGTGAGAGTTGGGCCATAAAGAAGTCTGAGCACCAGAGAATTGATCCTTTAGAATTATGGTGCTAGAGAAGGCTTTTGAGAGTCCCTTGGACTGCAAGATCAAACCAGTTGATCCTAAAGGAGATCAACCCTGAATCTTCATTAGAAAGACTGATGCTAAAGTTGAAGCTCCAATTCTTTGGCCACCTGATGTGAAGAGCCAACTTATTGGAAAAAGACCCTGATGCTGGGAAAGATTGAAGGCAGAAGGAAAAGAGGAAGGCAGAGGATGAGATGGCTGCATGGCATCACTGACTCAATGGCCATGAGTTTGAGGAAACTCAAACTTTCACTGCCTGGAAGATAGTGAAGGACAGGGAAGCCTGGTGTGTGGCAGTCCATGGATCACAAAAAGTCAGACACAACTGAGCAGCTGAACAACAACAACAAGGTCTTCTACTGACACACTAGTGACCTTGAACTCTCTGTTTAATGTCCATGAGGCCCAGCTTCTTCATTTTTAATTAATGGACAATAATGGCTATATAACAGGATCATCATGAGGATGAATGAGAGGAAGCACATGAAGCCTTTGCTATGGTGAGCCATCTTCTTCCCACTCTGCATTGGCTTTTCTTCTCTCTTTACAAACCTGAGAGGATATAACATGACTTCATGCCCCTTTATTGTGCAGGGCTTCTGCTTGTCTCCCAGGAAGCTCAGGCATCCAGAGGGAAAAATAGTTCCAAGTAAATTGCAAAGCTGGAATCTCATCACCATGACATTGGCCATCACACTTCTATTAAATGACACCACTCTATAATATTAAAGCATCTCATTTCTCTTCGAGCATTGTCATGCAGACCAAAGAAAGAAGACCTTGACTGTTTTTCGGTACAATGTTAATATATGTGAGAGTGCACTGGAGGAAGTCAAAGCAGGCAGCGTGCTTGGACAATAACTAATTTCCTTAAGGATTATTTCATTATGCACTCAGTGTTTTGAAATGCCAATAGCTGCAGATGCAGCATGATTACACTGTCTTTTTCATTTCAATTATTCTTTAGGAAGGGTGATCATTTTTCATTATGGGGGAAAAACTTGTATGGTCTGGACTGAGATAACAGAACAAAACAACAAAACACCATCTCTCTGTGAGGTCTGACATCAGATTTAATCACGCTGAAGCAATGGAGCTTGCTGGACCAGGATGCAGGGACCTGGATTTGGCCCTGCTCTGCTTTAAATTGACATGTGGCTCTGGGAAGCCAAAGTTTAGCCTTTTGTGACCCTCTGTGTCTCTCATTTGATCATTAAGGGGTAGGGCCGGGTGATGTTTAGAGAAAACTTTACCTTTTCTCATTTCTAGTGTTTATAATCAGAGAAGGCAATGGCACCCCACTCCAGTACTCTTGCCTGGAAAATCCCATGGACGGAGGAGCCTGGGAGGCTGCAATCTATGGGGTTGCTATGAGTTGGACACGACTGAGCCACTTCACTTCCACTTTCATGTATTGGAGGAGGAAATGGCAACTCACTTCAGTGTTCTTGCCTGGAGAATCCCAGGGACGGGGGAGCCTGGTGGGCTGTCATCTATGGGGTCGCACTGAGTTGGACACGACTGAAGCGACTTAGCAGCAGCAGCAGCAGCAGCAGCAGTGTTTATAATAGGAAAGAACCAAATCAAAGGAATTACATTCAATGGCTGATCCAAGAAGCTTCCTACACAAGGGAGCCAAAAACACCCATCCAATCTAGAGAGATGCAGAGACTGCAGGTGGGGGCTGGATGCCAGATCTAGAGAGATGCAGAGACTGCAGGTGGGGGCTGGATGCCAGACAGGCACTTGTTACCTGTTTCCAATCTGACAGAGGACAAAGCAACTTGCCCAAGATCTTTGCAAAACAAATTACCCTCCAGTCAAGAGCCAGAAGGGCTGTCTCTTGCCTCCCAGGATAGATGTCTCTGTTCCATCCCTCTGCCCCAGGAAACCACTCAGATATGGTCTCCTGCATGTCTCATCTGTCTACACTTCTGCATTGGCTGGAAGTCAAGAGTTAGAAAATGCAGGTATGGCATTCATACCGTGTTTCAGTTGCTATGCTGAAAACCAAAAACGATGCTTTGAAATTTAGCTCTACCATTAGATAGCTTTTATATTTGAGAGTTAAACATAACTCTTTTAAAATTTACTTTTAATTGCAGGATAATTGCTTTACAGTGTTGCATTGGTTTCTGCCATACAGCAACACGAATCAGCCATAAATGTACATATGTCCCCTCCCTCTTGAACCTCCCTTCCCACTCCCTACCCCATCCTACCCCTCTAGGTTGTCACAGAGCACCATACTGAGCTCCTGGGGTTATTCAGTAACTTCCCATTGTCTATCTCTTTTACATACGGTCATGTATATGTTTCAGCACTACTTTCTCACCTCGTCCCACCCTCTCCTTCCTTTGCTGTGTCCACAAGCCTGTTCTCTAGGTCTGTGTCACTATTCTGGCCTGCAAATAGTTTCATCAGTACCATTTTTCTATATTTTATGTATATATATATATGTGCGTGTGTGTGTGTGTATATATATGCATTAATATACAAAATTTGTTTCTTTTCTTTCTGACTTACTTCACTCTGTATAATAGTCTCTAGGTTCACCCACCTCACTAGAACTGACTCAAATCTGTTCCTTTTCATGGCTGAGTAATATTCCATTATATATATGTACCACAACTGCTTTATCCATTCATCTATTGATGGACATCTAGGTTGGTTCTATACCCTGGCTATTGTAAATAGTGCTGCCATAAACACTGGGTATCCCCCTCTGTTAAAAATTATTCCAGAATGCTATGAAAATTCTCTCCCCAAACAGAGTTTTCTGAATTGTGTATAAAATGTAAATCTATTCTTCAAATTTCTCATACAAAATCTATTTTATTAAAAATACAGAATGGTATTGTATAATGGAATACAAGCTGGAATCAAGATTGCTGGGAGAAATATCAATAACCTCAGATATGCAGATGACACCACCCTTATGGCAGAAAGTGAAGAGGAACTCAAAAGCCTCTTGATGAAAGTGAAAGTGGAGAGTGAAAAAGGTGGCTTAAAGCTCAACATTCAGAAAATGAAGATCATGGCATCTGATCCCATCACTTCATGGGAAATAGATGGGGAAACAGTGTCAGACTTTATTTTGGGAGGCTCCAAAATCACTGCAGATGGTGACTGCCCCCATGAAATTAAAAGACGCTTACTCCTTGGAAGGAAAGTTATGACCAACCTAGACAACATATTCAAAAGCAGAGACATTACTTTGCCAGCAAAGGTCCATCTAGTCATGGCTATGGTTTTTCCTGTGGTCATGTATGGATGTGAGAGTTGGACTGTGAAGAAGGCTGAGTGCCGAAGAATTGATGCTTTTGAACTGTGGTGTTGGAGAAGACTCTTGAGAGTCCCTTGGACTGCAAGAAGATCCAACCAGTCCATTCTGAAGGAGATCAGCCCTGGGATTTCTTTGGAAGGAATGATGCTAAAGCTGAAACTCCAGTACTTTGGCCACCTCATGTGAAGAGTTGACTCATTGGAAAAGACTCTGATGCTGGGAGGGATTGGGGGCAGGAGGAGAAGGGGACGACAGAGGATGAGATGGCTAGATGGCATCACTGACTCGATGGACGTGAGTCTGAGTGAACTCCGAGAGTTGGTGATGGACAGGGAGGCCTGGCGTGCTGCGATTGATGGGGTCGCAAAG
>NW_011494611.1:1272039-1272902 GCF_000754665.1 Bison bison bison
CCTCTTTTGGAGAAGGAGTTAACTTAGAGCTCCAGTTTATAATAATTCCTGGGCGTGATAAGAGTGTTTTAACCTACAAACTCCTCTGAAGGTTCTCTGGCCTGCCTGACAGGCTTGTCCGGCCACATGTGATCACTCACAGCCTCCCAACTGTGAGAGGCACAAGATGCTTTAAACCTTCTAAAAACAGGTTCCTTAGAAAAGTTAGAAAACTATTAGTATAAGTATAATGGGCTAATTAGAAATTGTGTTGGTGAAGGGTTTTTCATTTGTTGAGCCAATGTTTGTTGCTAAGTCTCCATATCCCCTGCCCTTACACACATTAATGAATATATAGAATTAACCTTTGATATTAATCACATTAGACCTTAGGCTAAGTAAATTCTTTCCTTAACTAAAACCCACTACACCCTCACCCTGTAGGAATGTAACTTTATTTGGGTGGCGTCTGTTTTGAGAATAATCAGCCCTGGAGAAATAAGTGTCCTGATTGACTGACCTCTGTCACAAGGAGAGGGTCGTAAATTGTCAGCAGGCCCCCCTGGCCAGAAGATGATGTAACACCCCTAAGACCTCTGTATACATTTGTGTGAAGCACCTGACTTTAATAAAAGTCAGGACTGCTGTCCCCACGTGACTTTTGTATAACATCTCAGTGTATAAAAACAGACTCTGGAAAATAAAGAATTGGGATCAGTTTCTCGAAATACTGGTCTCCCCATGTCGCTCTCTCTCTCACTCTGGTTGAGTCTCCATCTGGAGCGCGGAACCCACCATGCTTACTAATTATGCCTGGGCTTCTAAGATCCGACCGGGGAGGCCTCAGTGTCTCCTCTCCTTCGGGAGAACGGAAGGACGCCTGC
>NW_011494611.1:1273002-1288375 GCF_000754665.1 Bison bison bison
AAGCGACTCAGCCTCTTTTCTCCACTGAATTTTCCTACTGAGCTATCCTTATTCTATTACTCTTTATATCTCTAATTAATATCTAATTGAAGCTATCGTATCCTGATCCTCGCCTATGCCGTCTCTCCTTCGAATACCCTGGATCAGCCGGGGCTGGTCCCCGGCAGGAGTTCTATTTGTATTCTTTGAATACAAATTTTTTTCCAAACAAGTCTATTTCCTAATGTAGTAAGGATATAGGGCTTCCCTAGTGGTTCAGACGGTAAAGAATCTGCCTGCAATGTGGGAGACCTGAGTTTGGTCCCTGGGTTGGGAAGATCCCCTGGAGGAGGGCATGGCTACCCTCTCTAGTATTCTTGCCTGGAGAATCCCCATGGACAGAGGAGCCTGGCGGGCTGCAGTCCACAGGGTCACAAAGAGTCAGACGTGACGGAGGGACTAAACACAGCACAGCACACTGAGGATATAGAAGACTTCAGTTTCCTTATGTGAAAGGATAAAAAGTTCCCATGTCTCAGGGTTGCTGTAAGGCTTCAGTTAGATAAGGTATTAAAGTCCCTTCCATGGAGCCTAGGGTACATAGAGTATCAGTAAATGCACAGTAGGTATTGTAAGTGAGATTTGAACCAAAGTAAAATTCCATTAAACACTATTTCTCATGCCCTTCAGTGAGGTTTATTTAAACCATCTTTAGATAGAGCTTCTAATTCCAAAGACGTGTGTGAAAAAATGTCTTAATGAATTTATGTTTGAGAGTATGAACTATTACCAGCCTACAAGTCAGGTTCATTTACTCTTCCTACTTTAAAATTCTCTCCTACTATATACTTTGATTGCCTATCAACTTTGTGTTTCCTCTTTTTGTAACCCATAAAAAGAAAATTGCTACACTTCAATGACAGTAGATATAGTCTTTAAATTCACAAAATTGACATTTGCAGAGGGAGCTGGTAAGAGGGTGGTAAGATCCGACAGAGAACAGGAAAGAGAAATATTCTGGATACCCCAAATATGAGTCGAAGCTATATAAATACTTGGGCAAAGACTTGAACATAAGCCTGCAACAATGCAGTGGAACTGGTGGATGGTGGCTTGCAAATTCCAGAAACATCTGCACAAGGAGTGGATTATCCAAAGCAAAACATTCACTATTTCTTTTCCCCCTGTAGTGCCTAAAACTTTCAAGAGAGTGGGGAAAAAGAAAAAACAAAAACAAAAACACCACTTATAGAGCACCAGCTCTATGTCAGGCTCCACACCAGGGTTTTTTACAATCACCATCACCATCTCATTAAATCACCACAAATAGTCAGTTGGATATTTTGAAGCCCATTTTCCAGATGAGAAGACTGGAGCTCAGAAAAGGGAAAATAACTGTTTTTAGAATCTCATAGCTTGAAAATGTAAATATACCTTCAGCTTGAAATGGTTCTACTAAGATTTGAAATCACAGTTTTTGTTTTACTTAACCAGAAATCTGTTACTGAAGCTTTTGAGCCATCAAGACCTATAATTAGAGATTGACCTTATGTCCATTTTGCTGTTGTGATATCTCACATCACCCATGCTCACGTCCTGCTGTTGCTAACCCTTGAACCATGCTCAAGCCTTTGCTTAAATGCCATCTTCTCATTAAGACCTACGTTGTCCGCCGCATGGAACTTGTAACACCTCTATGAGCTTGCAGAGCCCACAAACCCTGGCTACACTGTCTTGGTTTTCCATAGCTCTTTTCAATGGCTTAAAAGTGATGCATTTTATTATTTTTTATATTTACTGTTCCTCATGTCTTCCTCTAGAAATCAGCAACAGAAGAGCAGAGTCCCATGTCCGCTTTTGTTTACCAGTCTTTTCCACTCATTTACAACAATGCTTAAAACTTTGAAAGAGTTTGGTAATATTTCTGGTGTGAATTCCTAATTAAGCATGTTATTCTATCAATTCATTTTTTATTTTCATTGGAGTATGGTTGCTTTACAGTGTTATATTAATTTCTACTATACAGCAAGGTAAATCAGCCCTGCATAAAACATACAGCCCCTCTTTTTTGGATTTCCTTCCCACTTAGGTCACCATTCTTATCATATGTGGCTTCCAAATCCTTTCAACACCCCGGCTGTTAGCCACTACCATTGGGTCTGAATTGTAACTTTAACTAAACTTAAAATAGAGTGCCATTGTTCCTTTTTATGTAAAGTGAAAGTGGAGGTGGTACCGTCAACCATAGGCTGTCGGGAGGACTCAGTGAGTTAATGTACACGATATGTGTAGCACACTGCGCGGTCTCCAGTGTCTGGACTCAATTCTTTCTCACTGTCATTTACTGGCTTTCATTTATCCAGCCTATAGCACATGAATCCACACAGTTCTAGTTAAAGCACATGTCAGAATCTGTATTTTCAGAATCATCCTGATTTTCCACATCATTCTGACATGCAAAACCTTAGGGCAACCCCAGTTAAAAAAGTCTTCCTTAATCTTTCAAGGCAAAAATCATTTGTTTATTCATTTTCATAAGCATTAGGTCTAGTATCAACAAGCTTTTATGTCTTGTTTCCTGTAATCATTTGCTGCTTTATCTACAAGATGTGAATTCTTCCAGGACAGGGTCTATGCCTTGCTACTTTCTTTACTTCATTTCCTCAGATGGCATCTGATGTATAGTATATATTTAGTACCTACTTATTACATGGTTGTCTTCTTTGAATCTGTTTCTTGCCCAGATTACAGCCAGAATCCTACATGTACTAGATCCTCATTACATATTTTCTACCTTAAACTGCATCTGGTAGACCCACCCACCAAGTGTGGGCAACTCTACTCCTTGCTTAATTATGCAGTGTTTGCCTGACTTCAGCTTTCATACATCCAGTAACAGTACTTACTGCCTCCAAAGAGGCATTGTGGGGTGATTAATTGCAGTGAATTGAACTGAGAAATGTCTCATGATAACTTTAACCTACTGGCCAGAGTTTTCTTGTCTGGACCCCAAAGCATATCACTTCCCCCGCCTTTCAGATGACCATCTGATATTTGGAAATGGTGACCTCTGGCTTCTTCCTACCACTCCCACCATGCACATACCAATAGAAGTCATCATCTCCAGGCAAAATGCTCTTCTGGCTTAAGCTATTTTCAATGGGTAGTAAACCAAAAATGTTTGGTCCCTTTCTTTTCTTTGATGGCAAAATCCCTTTGATTTACCATAAAGGATTGTTTTGGGGCTCCCAAAATGAAAGGGTGAGTCGACCAATAACAAGCAGATCATTCAATGGTGTCTTTTAGAGACAGTCTCATTTCACATCATTTAAGTGGTATGTGGGAAGGAAAAAGGAAACGGCATTTATGGAATGCCTACCATGTTTCGGTCACATTACATTGATTGCGTTCTGGGATCTTCACAACAATCCTTTGAAGTCCATATTATTATACCCAGTTTTATAGGTGAGAAAACTGAGACTCAGTGGTTTTGAGTAATTTGTTGTAAACCAAACATCAAGAGAGTGGTAGAGCTGGAATTTGAACCCAAGCCTGCAGAATTCCTCAGGTTGTTCTCCAGGCATCCTGCCCAGCTGTCTTCTGTCTCAGGGTTCACAACTGCGGTCGAAACTCTGCTTTTTTAACTTGCTGTGAATGCCTCCCACGAATCATAAACAATGTGGTCTTCCAGTAAATCTGACATAGATTTTCTGAAAGGGTCACCGCTGGCCAGTTGAATGATGCATCTTGCCCAGTGCTCTGCATCTAAATATGGTCCCAAAGGGCAGAACCATGTGATGACTGATATTCTGTGCAGAAGCATAAGAGGAACCCATAACGAAATTACTTACTCACTGAGTCACCTTATGCAGGCTTCCTGTCTATTAATGAGTTGATCATTGTCTTGTCACTGTCATCTGTAACTACACGTCTTCCATACATCTAAACCCTGACTATTAATTCTGCCTGCAAAAGACTTCTCCTATTTGCAGTCTTAATCTCTATTGCAAGTGTCCTTATTAAAACTGTTCTCCACATTCATTTATATTTGTTACTATACCCCCTTCTACTTAGTCAGCCTAGCTGCAGGCATATATACTCCAGTCCACCCTCGCAAGCACGTCAAGAGAGATTTCAGACAAAGACCTGAGTGTGCCGCCTCCTTCTTCAAGAAGTCTTCAGTGCTAGTAATGGGGAACAGGCATCATACTTTCCTTCTTAGGAGACTTTACTAAAGTAACACATTTTGTCATTGACCCTAATTTTACTGTCTCCTTCTTATAGAGGGAAAACCAGCAAACCATAGATAGAGGTTGGCCTACATTTCTTTACTGGGTGGAGCTAGTTTATTGAAAGACCATGAACATTTAGAATTTGCTCTCTCTTACTTTCTGCCATGGACTAGGTTGATACTTAGGGTCACTGTGACTTAGGCTATTCTAAGTTAAGAATCTATACTTTGTAGACTAGAGCTGTCTCTTATTCTGTGAGTTTCAGTCTCAGCAAGGGTAGGTTTTGCAGCAGTAATGAAAGAGCCCTCGATTTTAGTGACTTAAAAGCACTAATGGTGAATGTTCCTAGCAGGAAAGCAATAACACAGCTTCGTGTCATCATTCCAGAACCCAGGCTGCTTCCATTTGGACCATTATTGAATCATCAGGGCAGAAGGAGAGAAAACACAGATGCAGCGAGCCTCTCCGTGGTTCTCATATACTCGTCTCGGATGTATCACTTCCGTTTACCTCACTAGGCAACTAAATCTTTTGACCTCACCTGAATTAAAAAGAGCGGGGTGTTATATCCTGTCACAGTTAGGGGCACCACAGAGAAGAGCATGGAATGAGAGTGAATGGTAACACACAATACCACACCTGGTTAATAGGAGAGCATTAGCAAGCCCAATGTGTCCCATATCTTTGCCAAGTCATCTAACTTAGTATTTAGTTATTAAAAAGAAAATATTGGCATTGTGAGCTGATGCTCAGAGAGGCAAAGTTACTTGCCTCACTCTGCAAAATCTGTGAACTTCAGAGGAAGGACAAGAAGCTAAACCTCTTTCCATTAAAGCAGATTGTCTCTCAAGCTTCATTGCCCATGTCTGGCACAAAGTAGGTGGCTAGTACACGTCTGTAGAATTGAATCAAATTTATATGACCCACTAGTCAGCATCTCCCTGAAATTCTTTTTTTTTTTTTTTCTGTCCAATAAACACAGATTCCACCTGTGTTATATGGTCTAGAAAACTCCACTGCATGCTTAACACAGAACTTTCACAGCAAATAAATCCCCTACCCTTCATCCAGCCCATCCAGACACACATTTTGATTCCTATATTGGTGTCATATCACCAAACACCATAAACAATAAATGAAAAACAGACAAGCGTCTTAGGAACAGGAAAAGCTTCCACGTGCCACCCCTCACTCTTGGTCTAATGTTAATCCCAGTTCCTTGCTTCTGGGCCAACAACCTTCTCCCTCAAGCCCCAGTCCCTTTCCTTTCTGGAAGAACGGCTAGGTACTTCTTGAATTCATTTAGTTTGTTTTTTCTTCTCCTCGGTCGTCTTCCCTAGTAACGCCTTCCATATGTCTGTGAGCCATTGTGCAGACGAACTCTGCCCAAAGTCCTTATTTATTCTGAGTGGATTGGAATGGCAGCCTTAAGTCTGGTATTTCCTCACGTTTGACAGCTTGAATTACAGACTTTGGGTACATTTAACGTAATCCATTCATGTGGAATGGCTGTTGTTCCTCTCATAGTAGTTTGAAAATATAAATATTTACAAACCCCTAAGACAAAAGCTCTTACTGACAAGGTCTCTAAAACATAGCTTTGTGGACAAGAACCTTTCCACTTAGAGTTTTCCACTGACAGAGTCTCGATTCTCCTGGGTCATGTGTGCTCCATTTAATGCTAATGGAATCATAGTGAAATCACAGGATCTTATCTCCCTGTGTGTCCAAAGAGGAAAGGGAATAGAACACAAATATGGGAGACAGGTTTTCTCAGCAGATACAGTTATCTAGCTCCTTTAAAGCTAACTGGCAATGAAGCCCCTGCATTTGAGGATAGTGTCTGACTCTCTGGGAATTCCCACTGCTTGGTTTCTTCTCTATTCCAGGCACATATGCTGTGATTTATTGATAACTCATAATCCATTGCATTGATGTAGAAAGAAGGCTTTAAGGGATAAGTGAGTTCATCTGATGTCAAACACCTAGCAAGTGGAGATTCCATGAATTTGATTGTAGGCTTTATCCTTTAAGGTAAAACTGGAAGGACTAGAGGGTATTATATGCAAGTTATCCAACTACAAAGATAATAGGTCACACTGGAATAATCTACATTTCTGAAAAGATTTCTCTTCGCTCAATACAATAGCCACATTCTCTATCCATGCCAATTTTCTTTAGTTTATCAGTATGTAACTCTCTCTATCCATTCTTTTTAAATAGACATATATATCCATCTATATCAGTTGGCATTGGTTTCAGTTGTATGTAAGGGAAATAAATAATAATATCTTAAAATAAGGCAGGTTTAGTATATGCAAGTGTCCTTGGACACTTGGACAAGTGTCCAAGTATTTGAAAGTGTATTATGGGTTGGAGATCCGAATTTGGTTTGGTGGCTCTACTGATGTCAGAGAACATGATCCTTACACCTCTCTTCTCCAGCATCCTTTGAGTGTGCACCTCATTCGCATTACCAAATTGGCTGCTACAGTGGTACCCATTGAAACTGTGCACTAAGAATCAAGAAGGACAGAAAGAAGAAGGAAGGACACATAACTTCTCATTTAAGAAAACTTCCCAGAACAATCTTCTACACACTACTTTAGTTTACATATCTTTAGCCAGAATTTCATCCCATGGTGGAAACTAATTACACAAGAGAAAATTGGAATGTAAATGTAATCTTATAGGTGGATGGTAATGTGCTCAGCTGATAGTTGTGACTCAAAGCTACTGGGAGTATGAAAACTGGTCCAGTAGACAGATATTGGGACCAAAAGTAGAAAGCGTAACATTTAGCAAAGAATTTTTGTCTTGGCTCCCCAGGTGGTGCTAGTGGTAAAGAACCCACCTGCCAATGTAGGAGAAATAAGTGATGTGGGTTCCATCCCTGGGTTTGCAAGATCCCCCTGGAGGAGAGCAAGGGAACCCTCTTCAGTATTCTTGCCTGGAGAATCCCATGGACAGAGGAGCCTGGAGGTCTACAGTCCATAGGGTTGCAAGAAGTGGACACAACTGAGGTGACTTAGCATCCATGCATGCATGCATACTAGAAATATTGAAGGCAAAAGGAGAAGGGGGTGGCAGAAGATAAGACGGTTGGAAAGCATCACCAGATCAATGGACATGAATCTGAGCAAATCCTGGGACATAGTGAAGGAGGAGCCTACCGTGCCGCAGTCTATGGGGCCACAAAGAGTCAAACAAGACTTAGCAATTCAACAAGAGCAACAAATTTTGTATCTCATCTTAAGTACCCCTACAGGGAGAGGGTAAGAATCCTGGCTTCAACACCAAGCAAACTTGGGCTTCATCCCTTTTCTCTCTATGTGGATGGTTTAGAAGGGAATAAAGATATAATTGGAACATAAACAATTGTCCGGTCTCTAGGTCTAGGCCAAAGCCGGCAAAGAGACCAGCTCTGAGTCCTGGCAATAGAAGGTCTAGAGGGGGCCGGACAGGACTGGAGTGAACAGCAGACAATTGAGGAACCAAGGTTTGGCCACATCCTGGAGCATCTGTGGTCAGTGATGCATTAACCAGCCTTCGTCTCCCAAAGTTCTAAACGAAGTCCTTTCCCATGAATGTGGCCGAGAAGAGTCAAAGAAAAGAAGAGGACAGAAAGGATGAGAAACCCAAATCACCCAGTAGATTCCTGTGTGAGAGCAGAACGGAAGCCCATGGGATTTTAACACTTCATCTACTTGGATTCTGGAGTCAGAATTTGATTCATATCCTGGCATCCCTACTTACTAACTGCAGACACTTGGGTAATTTTACCATGTCTCTGATCCTTATTCCAGGAATATTTTAAAAAGGATACTTGCCTCACAGGGGGGTTGTGTGCATTATAAGAGATGAGTTAACTGAAAGATCTCTGCAAGTTACAAAACACAAGGTTCATTTGAGCACCTCATGTAGTTCCATGTAGCATTCCTTCTTATTCTGATGATTCTGTAACCGATAACTTCCTATATCTTGTCCTTATTCCATTGTGGCCCATTTATATCTCATGGTTTTGGTGGTTTCATAACACTAACAAATTCTTTCCTCTTAGCATAAGTCAAATCATGATGCCTCATAGCTTAACCTTATCTGTTGAACAGCTTGTAAAGAATGGGGTTGTGAAAGTTGGTCAAGGTGAAAACCAGTTTTCACAAGGTGACAATGAGGCAAAACTATAAATACTAACAATTATTCTACACTTTCTGTCTTAGAGAAAAGGAGTTTAGGAGACTCTGCCAAACTTAACAATAAAATGCAACAGATTATTTCTACATTACTACTGCATAATTTGGGCTTCCTGGGTAGCTCAAATGGTAAAGAATCTGCCTGCAATGTGGGACACCTGGGTTCAATCCCTAGGTTTGGAAGATCCCCTGGAGAAGGGCATGGCAACGCATCCCAGTATTCTTGCCTGGAGAATTTCATAGACAGAGGAATTTGGTGGGCCACAGTCCAGGGGTTGCAGAGTCAGACACGATTGAGCGACTAACACACACACACACACACACACACACAATTTACCAATAATAAAGAATGAGAACTCAGAAATCTAATCCTGATTAAATTTGAGTTTGGAATCAATAAGCCTTCCCTGTTTTAGGGGAATGTGCTAATGTGTTAATGATTTTAAGACATTAATGAATGTGGTAAAAAATAAAAAAGCATGCTAAATTTAAAAATGAAACTGGAAATTATATTTGAAAATGAATATGCCACTGAGTCAAATATCTTGTTTACATCAAGTTCTTTCAATAATTTCCTAAAACGTAGCATGGGTACATACCAAATCTAGTGATTTGTGATTTATCTAATATTCATCTCCTTTTCTATGTCACTCAACTCTAGCTCAGAAAGAGAATGGTGACAATGTAATCTGAAGATAGCATAGAATGGAAGGCTTTAAAGTGAAGAGACTGAGTGTATGAGGAAAATACTATGGGAACTAGAAGATAAAAGCAATATTGCAGTTAAGTGTTTTTTGGGGGGAGGGAGTAGGACTTGGCCACACCATGCATGTGGGACTTCTCCAACCAGATCAAACCCCTACCCCCTGCAGTGGAAGCACAGTCTTAACCACTAGACCACCAGGGAAGTCCTGGAGTTAAGATTTAAGTCTAAGCTCTTTTATTAATTATCTGTGTATCCTTGAGAAATATATAATCCTCTGTTAGTCTTACTTTTCTTATCTAGAAACTAGTATTCACAATCCCTAGTTCTCAGTGCTTTTAGGAACCATAAAAATGATAAGACATACCAAGAGCATACGGCCTCCCTTTTCCCTTTAGTTCTCTCCTCGGCCATATGTGACCTTGGGAAAACTCTTCACATTTCTGTACCTCAATTTTTTCATCTATAAAATGGCAAAAATATTAGCACCCATATATTTGAATGGTGTGAGTATTAAGTATGTTCATACAAATCAATTATTAGTACCTGTGTGAGTATGTGTGTGTGTGTGTGTGTGTGTGTGTGTGTGTGTATGCATGCATGCACACATGCATGCCCAGTTGTGTCTGACTGTTGCAACCCCATGGACTATAGCCCACCAGGCTCCTCTGTCCATGGAATTTTCCAGGCATGCAAACTGGAGTGGGTTACCATTTCTTACTCCAGCCTGGTACCTATTAAGAGTTCAATAAATGGTAATAACTAATGTCTGTAATACAGTACCTGGCGTATATTAAGTGTACAGTCAATTGTAAATATTGTATTAATTCAAGAATATTTTCTTTTAGAGTCATAACACAAAATGGAATAAGCCCATTTCATAGATGAAAGACTAAGGTTTAGCAACTGGGATCTATTGGAATCCCACCAATATCTGGGATCATAACCTAACCTTTTTTAAATTCCAAGGTTAAATATCATTGCATATAAAATGTTTCAGAAGTCAGGCAGATCCTCTTGTTTCTCTAAGAACATATTATTTCCATTAGAGCTTTCTCACCCCAAATTTCAGTCCTCAAATTGGAAAGGCAAGTTACTGCTATAAACTGACAGTTTGGAATTCATTCCACTTGTCTGAGTTCTTGAGTTTCATATATATGTATATGGAAGTTAACTATATTTTCTTGAATGTGATTTATGAGGACTTTCTGACTAAGTTCAAGAGGATCACTCATAATATACCTCTAGACTGCGTGCCATAATCTAAACACTGGAAGGAAAGTTTAGGAAAGCAATTCCCCAAACAGCCTCACCATCGGTGAAATCACAGTATCTTGTACTTGAAGCATTGGCCTCAGTGATTCAGCTTGCCTGAGAATGGAAATTGACTAAAGTTTTTATAAGTTTGTGGCTTATCTGGTTTACATTAAATACCCAAAGAGAAATGAATACATCTATGGCGTCAGTGGAAGAGAGAAAAATGGTGTCAGGCTCCAAGCCCAGGGGAGATGTCTGGTCTCAAGGAAAGACTTAAGTAGAATTATTTCCTTTCCTCTTCTGGGGGACAGAGACAGAAGTCAAATGACTAGACAGGGAAGGAGAGAAAAAAATAAGACAAATCTCAGCTTAAAACACTGGCTGACTTTTGGCTTCTCTTTTAGACTACCTTGATTTCATGGTGTCTTGCATTGTCCACTATTAGGAGGGTTTCTTTCCAGATTATGACACTCTTGGGGCTACAGATTTTGGTAGATCCTTACTGCCTACCAAAACTTTAATGTGCCTTCCAAGGATTCTGCGTCAAGGTACTTCGAGTGGCAAATAATAGCACACTCAAGTCAAACTGGTTTAAGCCATAAAGGGGATTTATTGGCTCATGTGACACAAAAGCACAGAAATAGCACTGCTCTCATGTGAAGCTTAATCCATTAACTCAAAAAATGTTAGGACATAGTTTTTCTCTCTCTTCATTTTTCAGCCTTGTTTTCTCAGTGCCAGATTTATTTTTAATTTTTTTAAAATTTATTTTTCCTCTGGTCCCAAGACGGCTGTCAGGAGTTCTCAAAGCTTCAGGTTTCCATGTTCACATCCGGGGGAAAAAAAGAACATTATCTTATAACACACACTGAAGCAAAGAGATTTTCTTGCATAAAGCCAACAGAGCAATGTATGTATGTGTGTGTATGTGTGTCTGTGTGTATATACAGGCTGGTTTCAAATCGGGAAAGGAATACATCAAGACTGTATATTGTCACCCTGCTTATTTAACTTATATGCAGAGTACATCATGAGAAATACTGGGCTGGATGAAGCACAAGCTGGAATCAAGATTGCTGGGAGAAATATCAATAACCTCAGATATGCAGATGACACCACCCTTATCACAGAAAGTGAAGAAGAACTAAAGAGACTCTTGATGAAAGTGAAAGAGGAGAGTGAAGAAGTTGGCTTAAAGCTCAACATTAACAAAACTAAGATCATGGCATCTGGTCCCATCACTTCATGGCAAATAGATAGGGAAACAATGGAAACAGTGAGAGATATTATTTTCTTGGGCTCAAAAATCACTGCACGTGGTGACTGCAGCCATGAAATGAAAAGACACTTGCTTCTTGGAAGAAAAGTTGTGACCAATCTAGACAGCATATTAAAAAGCAGAGACATTATTTTACCAACAAAGATCCATCTAGTCAAAGCTATGGGTTTTCCAGCAGTCATATATGGATGAGAGAGTTGGACTATAAAGAAAGCTGAGCACCGAAGAATTGATGCTTTTAAACTATGGTGTTGGAGAAGACTCTTGAGAGTCCCTTGGACTGCAAGGAGACCCAACCAGTCCATCCCAAAAGAAATCAGTCCTGCATGTTCATTGGAAGGACTGATGCTGAAGTTGAGAAACTCTAATACTTTGGCCACCTGATGGGAAGAACTGACTCACTGGAAAAGACCCAGATGATGGGAAAGATTGAAGGCAGAAGGAGAAGGGGATGACAGAGGATGGGATGGTTGGATGGCATCATGGACTCAATGGACATGAGTTTGAGCAATCTCAGGAGTTGGTGATGGATAGGGAAGCCTGGTGTGCTGCAGTCATGGGGTTGCAAAGAGTCGGACATGACTGAGTGACCGAACTGAACTGAACTGATTCATATATAAATACATACATATATGGGCTTCCCTGATGGCTCAGGAGGTAAGACTGCAATGCAGGAGCCACAGGAGACCTGGGTTCAAGATCCTCTGTATAAGGGAATGGCAACACACACCAGTATTCCTGCCTAGAGAATTCTATGGACAGAGGAAACTGGTGGGCTATAGTCTATGAGGTTGCGAAGAGTTGGACACAGCTGAGCAACTAACACTTCCTTCCAAAACAGGACCTACCCCCATCAACTGAGAGTGGAACTAATGCCATAAAATTTTCAAGGCTCACAAATGTGGAGGTTGCTGGATTGGATACTCTAGTATCAACCTGTTTCTTGAACTTCTGAATCAACCAATGTTTCCATCCTTACCTCCCACTTTGGATTTTACTTTCTGTAGATGCATGCATACTGAACTATTTCTAGTTTCACAAACATACCTTGATCTTCCAGCCTCTGCTCCAATCTACTTTCCTCCTGATCTGTCCCTCTCATCATATTTTCAAAATCAAACCCATCCTTTGAAGTCCTATTCAAACACTCCCTCCTCCATGAAGCTCTTCCATAATATTCTCAGCTGGAAGTTCTCTATCATCATTTTTCCAATAGCAATGTTTATTTCCTGGCATTCTGAGTTGGATAGCTTCTAATCTATTCTCCTACTGATACTGCATGTGGGTCTCTTCTAGATAATGCAAGTTCTCTGAGAAACAAGACTGTGCCTCCCTTCTCCTTGATTTGCCTTAGAGTACCAAGTACCTGCCCTGAATATTGTAGATCAGCCAGTGGGTTTTGGGGTCATTTTTCTGGAGACACACATTCTGTATATTTGTTGTTGTTCAGTTGCTAAGTTGTGTCCTACTCTTTGTGATCCCGTATACTGTAGCACACCAGGCTTCCCTATCCTTCAGTATCTCCAGGAGTTTGCTCAGTCTCATGTCCATTGAGTCAGTGATGTCTAACCATCTCATCCTCTTCCACCCCCTTCTCTTCCTTTCCTCAATCTTTCCCAGCATCAAGGTTTTTTCCAATGAGTTGGATCTTCACATCAGGTGACCAAAATATTGGAGATTCATAACCCCACTCCTGTTTCTTTGAGAAGGTTTAGCATTTTGGCAATTTACTTATCTAGTAGCCAGTTCTTCATTCTTCATAGTGAGCTTGTCAGCTGATAGCAAAAAAGCAAAAACCAGGGGCTTAGCAAGTATTTATTTTTCTACCTTTCAAACTCCATAATACAACAGACTTGGACCAGAAGTCCATGATTCATGGATCAGAGTAAATCAACATTTCCTTTCTTTTTCATTTTCTTATTGTTCTTAGTATCATTGTATTTAGATGGCATATATCTGAGAAGGAAAAATAATGAGTATTGCATATTTTCAAAAACGAATTCCAGGCTAAAAATCAAGATCCTTATTATGCAAGAGGTAAATTGAAGCCATAGACAGGCTTAAGGTAACAAATGAATTGAGCACATTTTTGTTCACCTTGTTGAGAGTTACCACAGAGCAAAGGCTTCCTTTTCCCTCTCAAATTGTGCTAATATTATGTTTGACTGTATCATTCACAGGTATCTCAAGCATAGCATGTTTAAAATAAAACTGTGGCTTTCCTTCCAGAAACGTGGTTCTCCCCCAGGTCTTCTTTATATCAACAAAGGGTCCCACCATTTACCTCGTTTCTCAAACAAAATACCTGGAGAGACATCCGTGTCTTTGGGGCTACATACAGGCCCATGAGTGGTGTAAACTCGATCTCCACATATATCCCTGGGTCCACTCATCTCTCTCTCTCCACTCTCTCTCCCATCCTCTCTCTCTGTCTGATGGCCAGTGTCTTAGTCTGGAAG
This sequence comes from Bison bison bison, assembly GCF_000754665.1. NCBI lineage: Eukaryota > Metazoa > Chordata > Mammalia > Artiodactyla > Bovidae > Bison > Bison bison. The sequence goes on from NW_011494611.1 coordinate 1,287,105, forward strand.
CCCAGAATGACTGTGCTAGTCATCCCTTTGTGATTTCTAGGCACGTTACTGTTCACCTGTTAATGTGTGTGTGTGTGTGTGTGTGTGTGTGTGTGTGTGTATGCTGCTAAGTCACTTCAGTCGTGTCTGACTCTGTGTGACCCTGTACATGGCAGCCCACCAGACTCCCCTGTCCCTGGGATGGATATATATATATATATATTTGCCTGTGTCAGGGCTCAGCTGTAGCACACAAGATCTTTGATCTTTACTTGTGGCAAATAGGATCTAGTCCCCTGAGCAGGGATTGAACCTGGGCCCTCTGCCTTGGGAGCACAGACTCTTAGCCACTGGACCACGAGGGCAGTCTCCTTTATTACTCACCTTCAACCCATTGTCCACATAGCAATAATCTGCCCCCTGACTTCCTCCCCCTTCCATCCTCTGAACTCTTCTCCTGGTTCTTGCAGGTCCTAAAACTCATCTGGTTCTTTCCTGCTTCAGAGCCTCTGGTCGTGCCATTCCCTTTACTTGAATTGTTCTTCCTTCTGCCTCTTCGTGAGGTTGTACTTTTTTCTCTTTTAGTGCTTGGCTAAAATAGTATCTCTGCAGAATGGCCTTTGCTTACTACCCTATCTAAGAGGTGAGCCCCTGTTAGTCTCCACTTTAATTTCTTATTCACAGTCTTTATCTAATACTCGATATGTGTTTGTTTTTGCCTTTACTTTTGTTTGTTCCCCCATCAGAATGTACATCCATAAGGTAAGGGTGACGTCAGGCTTATTCTCTACTTGACCTCAGTCCTTAACACTGTTGCATGGTCAGGTCTGGATTAAATACCTACCAAGTGGAAAGAATTTCTGTTAAATTCTGCCCATCTATTGTATTTCATGGGATGTTTATTGAGTCTAAGCACCCCCTGAATATAAAAACAGTGGTAGTTTAAACTAATTTACTATCTAAATAACCAAAGTTTGGGTTTTTTTTTTTAAAGAATTCGTAAGAACATTGTGAGATTTATGATTCCCTCACCACTGGGAAACGTCCTTGAGGAAACTGATGAGTGCATTTGAAGCATATCTTGAGAAACAGAAGGTTGGAATCTGTGAAAAATGACAGCTTGTACCCTTATATGGCAAACTCTACTTTGCCAAACAAAGTTTCTGTAACCCACAGAGTCCTTGTGGTCTGAGATATGCCACTGCAATTCACTCAAAACACTGGACAGTGTTTTCCAAAGGATGAAAGCGTCAGCCTCCAGCTGCTTTTCCAGGTCCTCTTCCTCCTAATCC
>NW_011494611.1:1288475-1303952 GCF_000754665.1 Bison bison bison
TCCTTTTCCCTAACAGGGATTTGCAAGGTCTAAGTCCGCACCCCTTTCACTTCTATTATAATTCTGTGCTCTGTTTCCATGAGAGAAATTACCCTCCTTCTCATGTTTTCCAGTTATCAACTTTCTACTGACAAATCTTAAACCCAAATTTCTAATCTCAGTCACACCTTCGATCAGGTCTGTTTTTCCATCAGCCTGCATCATGGATTCCTAATGTTGCCTGCAGATTGAATTCGAATCTGAGCCTGACAAATCTAAATCTACCATACCCTTCTCTGTGTAATGTGCTCAGTCGCTGCAGCTGTGTCCAGCCCTTGGTGACTCTACGGACTATAGCCCATCAGGCTCCTCTGTCCAAGGGATTCTCCAGGCAAGGACACTGGAGTGAGTTGCCAAGCCCTCCTCCAGGGTATCTTCCTGACCCAGGAATCGAATCCACGTCTCTTGAGTCTCCTGCACTGCAGGCAGATTCTTTACCCCTGACCCACTAGGGAAGCCTTACCCCTCCCTAAACCTCAGCTATACAGTTTGTTACTTTCTCTCAATATTTTCTTATAGCCCATGGCCTTGTATTTTCACCTCCTTCATCCCTGTTGTTCATATACAAACACGTGAATGTGGGGAATGCTTCTCAATCACGTTTGATACAACTGTAAAGACTGCACTGCACAGCTCTGCTGCTGCTGCTGCTGCTGCTAAGTCGCTTCAGTCGTGTCTGACTCTGTGTGACCCCATAGACAGCAGCCCACCAGGCTCCCCGTCCCTGGGATTCTCCAGGCAAGAACACTGGAGTGGGTTGCCATTTCCTTCTCCAATACGTGAAAGTGAAGTCGCTCAGTCGTGTCCGACTCTTTGCAACCCCATGGACTGCAGCCCACCAGGCTCCTCCGTCCATGGGATTTTCCAGGCAAGAGTGCTGGAGTGGGATGCCACTGCCTTCTCCTACACAGCTCTAGAGGGTGCCATTTACACTGCTATCTAGGTGAAGGGGGGCTTCCCTGGTGGCTCAGATGGTAAAGAATCTACCTGCAATGTGGGACACCTGTGTTTGATCCCTGGGTGGGAAAGATCCCCTGAAGAAGGGTATGGCAACAGACTCCAGTATTCTTGCTTGGAGAATCTCCATGGACAGAGGAGCCTGGTGGGCTACAGTCCATGGGGTCGCAACGAGTTGGACATGACTGAGTGACTAAGCACACTTTGTGAAGGGAAGTATTTCTGACTCCTCTACATTTTCCATCTGCTGTTCCAAATGCAAATCTCTCTACGTTTTGGCCACCAAAAAAATGCTGTTGACACACTGTTTTGGCCAATGATGAGGAATTAAAAGTGTCAGAGAGTGTCAGAGTGTCCACACCCTAAAGCTTCTTTACTGGATTGTATGAGACATTTGCCTTAACTCTCCCCCCATGCAGGTTGCTCCATTCTGAAAAGAACGTGTTTACGTGATGTTTCCTCAGTTTATCTCTTCCTTCCTTGTATAATCCTCCTTTTGTGAGGGTATCAAGCTTAACAAAGGAATGTGAAGCCAAAGAGCAGTTATTTCCTGATGGTTCTGCCCAGAGATTGGTCACGGGGCTTATGTAATCATAAGACTGGAACATGGGTTCTCTATGCTGAGTGCCTAGATAATACATTTATAGTGCTAATAGGCAGAGGGCCCTCATTCAGAGTTACCCAAAAGGTAACTCAGAACCCTGATGCCTAGCTCAGGACCTGGCATTGGTAGGGACCCTCCAAACACATGCTGAGTGAATGAGCTGGAGTTAACTTTGCTATGGTGGCATTGTCCCTGGGTAATTATTCCAAATCCAGTGTAATTCAGTAGTGGAAGTCTAGCTGGGACACTGACAATGGGCAAGCCCTATAATTTTTAAGGGCTTCAGGACTCTTTCATTAAAAAATTATACCCACTTAGATTTTACACACTTTAGATTTGTGTTTTTGCAGGATTTGGGTTTTATAAATCTATGTTTACAACATTTAAGGATATCTGTTGTAAAAATAATGATGATAATAGATTTGAGCACTCATTAGAACCAGTTTTTGAAGTAATTTGCATATGTACACAAATCATTATCAATATTTGCATATTAAGCAAATTGTTAAAAGAATGAGTACAGAAACTTTTAAAGTTATTTACTTATTATTGTCATTATTATTATTATTTGTATACAGATCTCCCCTCCCTTTTGAACCTCCCTCTCATCTCCCTCCCCATCCCACCTCTCTAGTTTCATACAGAGCCCCTGTTTGAATTTCCCAAGCCATACAGCAATTCCCATTGGCTATCTATTTTACATATGGTAATATAAGTTTCCATGTTACTGTTTCCATACATCTCACCCTCTCCTCCCCTCTCCCCATGTCCTTAAGTCTATTCTCTATGTCTGTTTCTCCATTGCTTCCCTGTAAATAAATTCTTCAGTACCATTTTCCAAGATTCTGTATATGTGCATTAGAATAAGATATTTATCTTCCTCTTTCTGACTCACTTCACTCTGTATAATAGGTTCTGGGTTCATCCACCTCCTAAGAACTGACTGAAAGGCATTCCTTTTTATGGTTGAGTAGTATTCCATTGTGTATATGTACCACAACTTCTTTATCCATTCATCTGTTGATGGACAGCTAGGTTGCTTCCATGTTCTAGCTATTGTAAATAGTGCTGCAATGAACAATGGGATACGTGTGTTTTTTTTCAGTTTTGGTTTCCTCAGGGTATATGCCTAGGAGTGGGATTCCTGGGTCATATGGTGGTTTTATTCCTAGTTTTTTAAGGACTCTCCATAATGTCTTCCGTAGTGGCTGTATCAATTTACATTCCCACCAACAGTGCAAGAGTGTTCCCTTTTCTCCACACCCTTTCCAGCATTTATTGTTTGTAGACTTTTTGATGATAGCCATTATGACCAGTGTGAGGTGATATCTCATTGTGGTTTTGATTTGCATTTCTCTAATAATGAGAGATGTTGAGCATCTTTTCATGTGTTTGTTACCCATCTGTAAGTCTTCTTTGGAGAAATGTCTGTTTAGGACTTTTTCTCAATTTTTGATTGGGTTGTTTGTTTTTCTTGCTTTGAGTTGTATGAGCTGCTTGTATATTTTGGAAATTAATCCTTCATCAGTTGTTTCATTTGCTATTATTTTCCCCCATTCTGAGGGTTGTCTTTCTAGAAACAAATGACAATGAAAACATGACAACTCAAAATCTATAGGATGCAGCAAAAGCAGTTCTAAGAGGGAAGTTTATGGCAATACAATCCTACCTCAAGAAAAAGAAAAACATCAAATAGATAACCTAACTTTACACCTAAAAGAAGAAAAACAACAACAACAAAAGCAAAATTAGTAGAAGGAAAGAAATCAAAAGATCCAAGCAGGAATAAATGAAAAAGAAATGAAAGAAACAATAGTAAAGATTAATAAAACTAAAAGTTTGTTCTTTGAGAAGAAAAATAAAATTGACAAACCTTTAGCCAGACTCATCAAGAAAAAAAGCAAAGAATCAAATCAACAAAATTAGAAATGAAAAAGGAGAGGTTACAACAGACAATGCAGAAATACAAAGGCTTATAAGAGACTATTATGAACAACTATGTGGAAATAAAATGGATAACCTGGAAGAAATGGACAGATTCTTAGAAAAGTTCAATCTTCCAAGACTGAACCAGGAAGAAATAGAAATTATGAATAACCCAATTACAAGCACTAAAATTGAAGCTGTGATAAAAAATCTCCCCAAAAAGCAAAAGCCCAGGACCAGATGGCTTCATAGGAGAATACTATCAAACATTTAGAGAAGAGCTAATGCCTATCCTTCTAAAACTCAAAAAATTGCAGATGAAGGAACATTTCCAAACTCATTCTATGAGGCAACCATCACCCTGATACTAAAACCAGACAAAGACAACACACAAAAAAGAAAACTTCAGGCCAAAATAACTGATGAACATAAATGCAAAAATCCTGAACAAAATTTTAGCAAACAGAATTCAGCAACATATCAAAAAGCATGATCAAGTTGGTTTTATTCCAGGGATGAAAGGATTTTTCAGTATATGCAAATCAATCAATGTGATACACCATATTAACAAATTGAAAGATAAAAACCATATGATAATCTCAATAGATGCAGAAAAAGCCTTTGACAAAATTCAGCACCCATTTATAATTAAAACTCTCCAAAAATGGGCACAGAAGGAACCTACTTAAACATAGTAAAGGCCATATATGATAAGCTTACAGCAAACATTATTCTCAATGGTGAAAACCTGAAAGCATTCCCCCTAAGATCAGGAATAAGACAAGGGTGTGCACTTTCCCCACTATTATTCAACATAATTCTGAAAGCCCTAGCTACAGTAATCAGAGAAGAAAAGGAAATAAGAGGAATCCGGATCAGAAAAGAAGTGAAGCTCTCACTGTTAGCAGATGACATGATACTGTGCATAGAAAACCCTAAAGAAACCCTGAAGATAGTATCAGAAAATTACTAGAGCTAATCAGTGAATTTAGCAAAGTTGCAGGATCCAAAATCAATACACAGAAATCACTTGCATTTCTATATACTAACAATGAAAAATCAGAAAGAGAATTTAAGGAATCAATCCCATTCACCATTGCAACAAAAAGAATTAAATATCTAGGAATAAACTCACCTAGGTTGACAAAAGAACTGTACACAGAAAATTATAAGACACTAATGAAAGAAATCAAGACAACATAAACAGATGGAGAGATATTCCATGTTCCTGGGTAGGAAGAATCAATATTGCAAAAATGACTGTACTACCAAATGCAATCTACAGATTTGATGCAATCCCTGTCAAATTACCAATGACATTTTTCACAGAACTAGAACAAAAAATCATATGGAAACACAAAAGACCCTGAAAGACAAAGCAGTCTTGAGAAAGAAGAATGGAGCTGGACTTCAGATTATACTATAAAGCTACAGTCATCAAGATAGTATGGTACCGGCACAAAGACAGAAATATAGACCAATGGAACAAGATAGAAAGCCCAGAAATAAACCCATGCACCTATGGGTACCTTATTTTTGACAAAGGAGGCAAGAGTATACAATGGGGCAAAGACAACCTCTTCAATAAATGGTGCTGGAAAACTGGACAGGTGCATGTAAAAGAATGAAATTAGAACACTTCCTAACACCAACACAAAGATAAACTCGAAATGGATTAAAGACCTAAATGTAAGACCAGAAACTATAAAACTCTTAGAGGAAAACATAGGCAGAACATTCGATGACATAAGTCAAAGCAAGATCCTCTATGACTCACCTCCTAGAGTAATGGAAATAAAAACAAAAGTAAAGAAGTGGGACCTGATTAAACTTAAAAGCTTTTGCATAGCAAAGGAAACTATAATCAAGGTGAAAAATGTCATTATTATTTACATTTTTATCTTCTTTAATACTCCTGGTAAAGATCTTGACCCATGTTAGATAGCCAACAACTTCATGAGTTAATGAATGAATCAGTGAATAAAAATTTCGTGTCCCATGACTGGTCAGAGCTCTTTGAGGTATTATGTACAGCGCTCACAGGGCCTAGGATAGTTTCTGAGACATTGTAGCAGTTTTGGATGCGTTGACAGAAAGGGGAGATATGAATACAACTGGACTCGTATAGGTAAGTGTTACTGCAATTGCGGACCACATTAAGTTCTGAACTTCCTAAAGGTCAAAGCAGAAGGGTGCACAATAGATTAAGTGGATCTCATTGTCTGCTTAAAAACACACACACACACACACACACACACATAAAAAATTGTGTGTAAGAGGTCACATGGACAGATAAGGAAAGGCGGTCACACTGGGGCATCTCCAAGATCTCTTGGAGCAGGAACTTCCTAGACTAACTCACTTTGTGAAATGTGTCTCTGTCCATAATGAGACCAAGTTGAAGCAGCTCTGTGATGCAGAATGTGTCATTTTAACTGCTACCCTCAGTTTTCCCAGACAGAATCACCCCCCATTCTCCTAGAAACTCTCAGGATTTTTCAATGTTGGTCAACTAACTGTCTGCCTTTTATTATACTCCCAGACTGGTCTCTTCTCAACCCATTTTCCCCCCCACCCCAAATCTTTTTCCTTCCAAGCTCCCTTGATTTCTTTATCCTTCTCCAACCTGTTCACCAACATCAGTTGAACATCAACTATGCATTGGTTCCACATCAGGCAACATGTCATGCACCTAAAAGTTAATAAGGCATCCCTCTTCCCCCAAGGTGTTCCCCAGCCTTTCACACTTCCTGCTGAAATATTCATGTGCTAGGCTTCACCTCCCAGGTGTGAGCTGCATGGAAATATGACAGCGGCTATGTGTTAACAGCTGTATCTCCATTACCCCCATCAAGTTCCTCTTTGCTGAGCAAAGGAATCTAAGCTAATTCTTAATCCAGTGTTTCCCCAGTTATTGTGCGGAACACTAATCTGTAAAAATACTGTTTTAATCTAATGGGTTTGAGCAACACAACTTCCTCCATCCCCTGCCAAGAGTCATGAATTTATTAAAGACTCTGAGAAGACTTGTAGGAATCAAATATAAACTGAGCTCAACTTATGCTGTTTATTTGACTTCAGAAATGTATGTGTTTAGTATAACATCATGTATAAGTTGCAATCTATGGAAAATGTCATCAGTTAGGGAAGCAAACCCAGTTAGGAAAGATGATGGTGGGCAGATCTTTCTGTTCTCAGCCCAATCAAAGCCATTCCAGCAGGGACCAAGAAACCAGCAGCTGAAAAAGAAGCCTCCAGAAAAGAAACCTACCACAGAGGAAAAGAAGGCTGCTGCATAAGCTTAAACTTGTTTATCCCATAAGTGCCAAATCATTTTGGACAGCTAATTTTGAATAAAGACCTGAGCAAAGAGGCAATGAGAAAAAGAAAAAGAAAAAAAAAGCCATTCCAGGAGCTCCACTTGACCTTTTCAAACTCAAATACGGTCTTCTCAATAAATACGGATTTTGGATTGAAATCAATATTTTATTTTTACTAGATCCCAGCTGTCTTGTATCCTCCACAGTTCTAAGACAATACCCTTCACAAAGTATTACTAAAAATTGGGTAATTGTACCAACTTACGACTGTCAACCAGTTTGGAAGCTGACCTAAACTGTCTCCTGGGTTATTTACTACGTGTGTATATTTCAGTCAGTGTGTGTATATCAATGTGGCATTTTAAAATATGCTATTATTCCGCTCTTATTTATTACTTTGCAAATGGTAGGAAAAGCATGTACCAGCCATCCATTTCATTTAGCACAGAGGTGCTTCCAAAATAAAAAAGGCACTTTCCCTTACTGATTTCTGAGTCGATGGCTTAACGTTACTATTTGAATACATAATTTATAGGGAGAAGCTATCCACGGAGGGTATAAGATACACCCATTTCAAGTTAAAAATCTTCACAGATTAAAAAAATGGCTTTTGTAATTTATAACTTTGTGTTATTTGTTTATTGTAGTTGTTTCTCTAACTTTGAAAGTGGGGATATTTAAAATAAAGTAGTCAAAAGCTCAAGTCTGCATAAACTGATTCCAACAAGAGACATTTTGGAGAAAGTTCACTGTAAAGTTAACTTTGAAAATGTCTTAGAAGAAAATTATGTCTCATAAAGGGTATGAATAGTCTTTGAGTTTTTTAGCTCATGATCTCAGAAGGATTTTGGAACAAGAGGGCACTTTTTTTTTCCAGTTTTAGAGAAAAAAGCATATTCGTTTGTACTAAGTCTTTATTTTCCATTAGTGCTTTAAAGTTTACAAACTGTTCTCGTTTGATCCTCCCAGGAGCCTGAGTGGTTGGCACAGAAGTAAAAATAGCTGCCATTTACGAGAGGTGCTGTTAGCAGACATTTACCTCACAGACGCTCAGGCAGTCCTGGGAGGTGGGTACTATCGCTGCCATCTTGCCAATGGGGGAGTGAGGCGTGGGGAGGGGAAGCGACTTTCTTAAGGCCACAGGCTGAGTCTGGAGGTCGAGGTGAGACACAAACCCAGGCCGTCTGGCCCCATAGGCTGTGTTCTTAATCGGTGCCCTAGATTGTCTCCTGAGACCAGAGTGATGCTCACTCTTCACAGCTTACATATAGGAAGATGACAAGTGGAAGCATCAGCATGACAGCATGGCCTCTTGGGCAGAGAACAGCGCAGACGACTCATCTCTGGCAGTTCAGAGACCTCGGAGCCTCTTAACCTGACCAAGCGGGGCCTCCACTATGGATATAGCTCGCCACATTATACATCTTCTAGACGCATCACTGTGCCAGGCCTCTGTGGGACTGACACACACCCACTACTGCATGTAAAGCAGATAACTGACGAGGACCTGCCGTACAGAACAGGGAACACTGCTCAATATTATGGAGTGGCCAAACGGGAAAGTCATCTAAAAGGAGTGGGTGTATGCATGTGTACTAGAGTCACACTGCTGCACAGCCGAAACTGATACAACATGGTAAATCAACTGCACTCCAGTAATAGATATCCATCACAGGGCTATTCATCATGGCTTAAAAAAAGAAACATTCCCCCACGTCCAAAAATATAAGAGTGGTTGAATGATTCAATATTTGAATACCACACACACACACACATACAAGATAGGAAATAAAAGACTGGAAAACCAAATGACTTATGCAAGACCGCTGAGCTCCTAGATGGAATGGATGAGGCTAGAAAGTCAGTCTGTAGATCTTTGAGTTGAGTGTACCCCCCACCCCTGTCAATGGCTTCCTCTTCCAGCGATTACCTAGGGCTGTATAGCTCTAAGTCCTCTCACTCTGCCCCGGCTAGACTTTGGTTGTTCAGAAGTCTCTAAGTCATGTCTGACTCTTTGCAAACCTATGAAATGGAGCATGCCAGCCTTCATGTCCTTCACTGTCTCCTGGAGTTTTCTCAGACTCATATCCGTTGAGTTGGTGATGCCATTGAATCATCTCATCCTCTGTCGCCCCCTTCTCCTCCTGCCCTCAATCTTTCGCAGCATCAGGGTCTTTTCCAATGAGTCACCTCTTTGCATCAGGCTAGACTTGATCCCTGCCCAACTCACAGTTTTCTCGTCAGAAAGTAAGGAGAATCAAGCCTACTGTATTGAGTGGATTCTGAGAGTTAATGATGTGGAAAGAAAATTGTAAAACAGTGCTATGAAAATGTTCACAGAACATCACATTTTTCAGAATCGTGATGGCATGCTGTGTGCCATAGATCTGGATTTTCCATGTTACAAGCCTATTCATCAGATATAAAATAGATAACAATTTCCCAACATGCCATAAACTTTTTCTCTCAAAATCTTTCAGAACCATATCTTTATGTTCTTAAGAGGAGCAAATACTAAAACACACATTTTCTACCTTCAGGAGGTTTGTAGTTGAGTAGAGACAACTGCCTACAAATGTACTCTCAGGCAAATTACTACCAGAATAACTGAAAATTGGGGGAGGGTTTCAGGAAAGAGGTAGCACCTACATAATCATGAGAGAGAGAATTTCAGCGGCTGAAATGAGGGCAGAGTACATTCATTCCTGGTGGACAGGCTATGTGGACAAAGGAAGGGAATAAATATTTAATGAAAAGATACTCAGGGTTGCTAGATTGTCCAGTGGAAATGTAGTCAGAAGCCAGAACTCAGAAGGATTGGACTATTGTTCATAGGCAGGAATTGAGGACAGAGGGTTCTGCTCAGCAAGGCACCGTAAAAGCAGAGCAGGAAAGCTCTGTAGGAGGCAGTAGTCTGTCCAGACTTGGGCAGGGAGACCAGATGCCTAAGATTGTTGTTGTTACTGTTTACTCACTAAATGTGCCTGACTCTTCTCCTATTCCATGGACGGTAGCCCACCAGTCTCATCTGTCCATGGGATAACCCAGGCAAGAATCCTGGAATGGGTTGCCATTTCCTCCTCTAGTGCATAAAATTACCTGCATATAAATGTAGACAAGATTCATGTAAGGGCGGTGGGCTTGAGAATGAGGGAAGAAGTGAATGGGTCTGACTTTCAGGACACTCTGAATGGATGAATAATAGTATCTCTTATCTGTGAAGGGGGTCAGTAAAGGGACTTGTGTGTGTGTGTGTCTGTGAGTGTGTGTGTGTGTAAGGGAAAAGAGAGAGGGAAAAGATCACTTGCAATTCATTTTGGCATAACTACCACTTCATGGGAAAGATCTGGATGCTTCAGAGTATCATCAATTATTCACCTGGTTTCTGGCAACCTTTCAAAACATCTTTTAGGTTTGTATATTATTTACTCCTTTGCCTTAATGCATTTCCCCTCCTCTGTTAACCCTACCTCAACCCTGAAATGAAACAAAACTGTAATTAACTTTATAGCATGTAGAAAAATAAAGTCCAGGGAAACGTTCCTCATTTCCTGGAGGGCAGTGACTCTCAACTGCCTGAAGAAATGGAAAATGATTTTTACCATCTCAGGGAGAAGAAAAACAGCAATTTCCAATTAAGCTGTTTGCTTTCTGGGTTCAGAGGGAGGAGGGGACTGGTGTGGGCCTCCTTCTATGACACAGAATTCACATTGCGAGACAAGGTAAGAGCACCGAAAGGACACGATGCCAAGTGCAGAGCAGCACGGGGGCGCACGTAAAGAGGCCGCACGGCGCCCAGCACAGCGTGTGCCGCTGTTTTTCTGCGTTTCATCAAATCCATAGATTTGATGAAAATCAAAGATCTTGAGTATGGATTTGTGGGTCTGGGGACTCTGAGCGGGTTAGACAGATAATCCCATTGAATTATAGGAACAACAAAATATGCCCTCAGATGCTGGCGACAGATCACATGACCATTTTCTTCTAACTTCAGGGGCCTGGATGCATGAGTGAAGTACCTTCTTTTTATTATTTGGAAAAAAAAAAATTTTGGCGTACAAAAAAGTTGAAAAAAATAGGACAAAATGTCTCTATATACCTGTCCCCAGATTTCCCCAGATGTTAACATCTTATATAACCTTGGTGCAGATATGGAATTATCAAATTATGGCTGCAACCCTATAAACTACAGACCTTATATGACGCTTCCTACTTGCACCACAGATGTCCTTTTCTGGCCCAGGGTTCACTCCTGGATTAAATGTTACTTTTAGTTGTCATGTCCCCTTAGTTTCTCCCAATCTGGGGCAATTCCTCAGTGGTTTTTTTTTTTTTTCTCTCTCTTTTATTTTAAATGATTGTGATACTTTGGAAGAATACAGGACACAGGTCAGTCTTTTGGTAGAAGGTCTATTATCTGCTGTTTCCTCATATTAATATTTAAATTCAGAAAATACATTTCCCTATGTATCTTTAGTCCATTGGTTTTCATTTCTATTGAAGAACCTTGCCTGAAACAGTTAGTGTCATGGTATTCACTAAGTGATAATGTCCAGCGTTGCTTCTTCATTTAAAAATTGGGATTTTACTAAGGAAAGAGCTTTTCATACTGCTCATGGAGTTCTCCAGCCAAGAATACTTGAGTGGTTTGCTATTCCCTCCTCCTGTGGATCACATTTCATGAGACTTAACAACAAATGAACAACAACACAAACTTAAGAAGACAACTGAGCAACAACTAAAGGAAAGAGCTTTGTTTTTCTTTCATTTTTTGTTGTGTTCAGTCGCTCAGTCATGTCTGACTCTTTGTCACCCCATGGACTGCAGCACACCAGGCTTCCCTACCTTCACCATCTCCCAGAGCTTGCTCAAAGTCATGTCCATTGAGTCAGTGATGCCATCCAACCATCTCATTCTCTGTCGCCCCCTTCTCCTGCCTTCGATCTTTCCCAGCATTAGGGTCTTTTCTAATGAATTGGCTCTTGGCATCAGGTGGAATCAGCTCTTTGTATCAAAGTATTGGAGATTCAGCTTCAACATCAGCCCTTCAAATGAATTTTAAGGACTGATTTCCTTTAGGATGGACTGGTTGGATCTCCTTGCAGGCCAAGGGACTCTCTAGAGACTCCAACACCACAGTTCAAAAGCATCAGTTCTTTATGGTCCAACTCTCACATCCACACATGACTACTGGAAAAACCATAGCTTTGACTATATGGACCTTCACTGACAAAGTAACATCTCTGCTTTTTAATACATTGTCTAGGTTTGTCATAGTTTTTCTTCCAAGGAGCAAGTGTCTTTTAATTTCATGGCTACAGTCACCATCTGCAGTGATTTGGGAGCCCAGGAAAATAAAGTCTGTCACTGTTTCCATTGTTTCCCTGTCTGTTTGCCATTAAGTTATGGGACCAGATGCCATGATCTTCATTTTTTAAATGTTGAGTTTTAAGCCTGCTTTTTCACTCTCCTCTTCTGCCTTCATCAAGAGGCTCTAAATTTAGTTCCTCTTCCCTTTCTGTCATAAGGGTGGTGTCATCTGCATACCTGAGGTTATTGATATTTCTCCCAGCAATCAAGATTCCATTTTGTGCTTCATCTAGCCCAGCATTTCACATGTTGTACTCTGTATATAAGTTAAATAAGCAAGGTGACAATATACAACCTTGACATACTCCTTTTCCTATTTGGAACCAGTCCCTTGTTCCATGTTCAGTTCTAACAGTTATTTCTTGACCTGTGTACAGATTTCTCAAGAGGCAGGTATGGTGGTCTGGTATTCCCATCCCTTGAATTTTCCACAGTTTGTTGTGATCCACACAGTCAAAGGCTTTAGCATAATCAATGAAGCAGAAGTAGATGTTTTTCTGGAATTCTTTTGCTTTTTCTATGATCCAATGAATGTTGGAAATTCAATCTCTGGTTCCTCTGCCTTTTCTGAATCCAGTTTGAACAGCTAGAAGTTCTCAGTTCACGTAGTGTTGAAGGCTAACTTGGAGAATTTTGAGCATTACTTTACTAGTGTCTGAGATGAGTGCAATTGTGTGGTAGTTTGAGCATTCTTTGGCATTGCCCTTCTTTGGAATTGGAATGAAAACTGACCTCTTCCAGTCCTTTGACTACTGCTGAGTTTTCCAAATTTGCTGGCATATTGAGTGCAGCACTTTAACAGCATCATCTTTTACAATTTGAAATAACTCAGATGGAATTCCATCACCTCCACTGACTTCATTTGTAGTGATGCCACCTAAGGCCCACTTGACTTCGCACCAAGATGTCTGACTCTAGATGAGTGATCACACCATCATCATTTAACTATTTATAGCTATAAGCTTGCACACAAATGATACTTGGTAATACTTTACTTCTTGTAAAGTATTTTTGAGGCATTATTTTACCGGGCACTCCATTTTCCTGTGAGATAGCTGGTAGAGGTTTTCTCATCTCCAGTTTACATATAAAGATCCTGAAGTTCAGCAACTTGCATGTCTGTCTACCATCTCCAACAGAGATGATGAGGTCCTGGAAAGCAGTGCCTTGGAGCTTGTTTATTCACTTCCGTGATGCCTAGTAGACCCACCTAGTGCAAATGAAGTGAAAAGAAAACATTAATTGGATAAGATTCAATGGTAAATCCAAGATGAATAGCCAGAATTCACTGTCAGTAAAGAGAGGTGAATAAACGTGCCATTAGGATGTGATGAACATGCTATGGCATACATAATTGTGGTATTCAGGATGTACTTTTGAGTAAACAATGTTTTGGGGATATGGAGTAACTGAGCATGGAAGACAGATGCCGTTTGGTATGAAACTCTTCTTGGGCCCTGGCGGGTTTCACTCTGTCCCCCTTATCCCACTGTATTTCCCCTATTCTCACTGTGTAAGTCATTCTTAGCCTTTCGTTCTCACCATAGGCTTTGTTTCCTCCTTGAAGATGCTCCTGATTTTGCTTAAGTTTGGGGACACGTATTTGGAGTTTGCCATCATCCTGTATTCTCTACACCCAAGCATGTTTCACAGCGTTGTGTTGGAGGTCAAAGGTTGCATGCAGCCCCGTCTTCTTGGAACACTGTCTGGTGGAGAAGACATTACTAAACCTCAGTTTTCCTGATAAGACAGAATGGGCTAGTCCTTAGGCGATCTCAGGTCAACTGGCTTGTTTGGACTCTGTTCCCTGTTTCTCTCCAATCACGATTTCTGACAAATTGCTTTAAGTGCTCTAAGTGTCATTTTTTTTCTTTTCTGGAATTTAAGAATAAAAGTGATACTCCAAGGTTTGCGGTTAGAATTGATTTGAATATAATAATATACGTAGAGTGCTTGTAAATAAATCTCTTACTTATAGAAAATGCCTGTTAGTTAAGAAAACACTTATCATTATCCTGTCCTTTAACTAGTGACTAGACTCTATAAATCACTGAGATGTCTCATCTATCCAACACTCCATAAGATGTAAACCAGCAGACAGGAAGAACACTCCAAGAACTGCTCCTTTTGACATATGAATATTTCACCTGACTGCTTCCAGTTCCGCTTCTAGATTATAGTTCAGTGTCTGTCTTCCACCTCTCCCCAGGAAGTTTGTTTTCATATTTTGTTTAAGCTTTCTCTATTCCATCATCCTAGCCATGAGGACACTGAAAATGTAGATCCAATGACATTAGAGCACCCTTTGGATTTTGATTACAAGTCTCCATTCCAAAAGGAGCACAAATACCAATCCATACATCTCAGATCCCCAGAATATCAGAGTGGGAAGAAGTCTTCCCAGAAGATTTCACTTTACAGATGGAAAAAGCTGAGGTCATAAAGCAAATTAGTAATATTACCAAGATTAGAACTCAATCTGCTCTCTCCAAATATTGAATTCTTTCCAACCCATAAATAGGTACATGGAAAAAACAAAAGCAGATCACTGAACTTACCCATTTCAGGCAAATTAGTCCAAATTTTCCTTTAGTTTATAGATATGGAAATCCTTGGGAAATCTAAGCCGAGTTTGATTTCTCTTTGGGGACTTATCTCTGAGGACAGAGAAAGAAAATTTTGGAAACCCCAGTGCTATGAACTGAACTGTTCCCCTCTCCTCTCTACCAAAATTCACTTGCTGAAGCCCCAGCTCTCAATGTGATTGTATTTGGAGAGAAGGCCCTTTCAAGGCTTATGCACATGTTCTAAATCACTTCAGACATGTCAGACTCTTTGCAACACCATGGACTGAGGCCTGCCAGCCAGGCTACTCTGTCCGTGGGATTCTCCAGGCAAGAATACTGGAGTGGGTTGCCATGCCCTCCTCCAGGGAATCTTCCCGACCCAGGGATTGAACCCACATCTCCGGCATTGCAGGTGGGTTCTTTACCACTGAGCCACTGGGAAAGCCCCCTTTTAGGAGTTATTAAGGTTAAAGGAGATTGTAAGGATGGAGCTCTAATGTGATGTGACCGTGGCCTTATAAGTAAAGGATGAGGGCTCTCTCATTCTTTTTGTCCGTGTGTATGCTCTCACCAGAATGGTTCACACTGGCACCCTAGTCTTGGGTTTCCAGCACACAAAGGTGTGAGAACACAGATTTAAATTTTATGGCATTTTGTTATGACAACCCAAGTCAGCTAATATACCCAGGATTGT
>NW_011494611.1:1304114-1304358 GCF_000754665.1 Bison bison bison
AACACCCCCTTCCCACATGCAAAGAATATAATCAGTCTGATCTCAGTATTGACTATCTCATGGTGTCCATGTATAGAGTCATCTCTTGTGTTGTTGGAAGGGGGTGTTTGCTATGACTGATGTGTTTTCTTGATAAAACTCTGTTAGCCTTTGCCCTGCATCATTTTGTACTCTGAGGCCAAGCTTGCCTGTTACTCCAGGTATCTCTTGACTTCCTACTTTTGCATTCCAGTCCCCTATGATG
>NW_011494611.1:1304458-1339374 GCF_000754665.1 Bison bison bison
TTCAACTTCAGCTTCTTCAGCATTAGTGGTTGGGGCATAGACTGGGATTACTGTGATATTGAATGATTTACCTTGGAAATGAACAGAGATCATTCTGTCATTTTTGAGACTGCACCCAAGTACTGCATTTGGGTATAAGGAGATCAAACCAGTCAATCCTAAAGGAAATCAATTATAAACATTCATTGGAGGGATTGATGCTGAGGCCGAAGCTCCGATACTTTGGCAACCTGATGTGAAGAGCTGACTCATTAGAAAAGACCCTGATGGTAGGAAAGATTGAAGGAAGGAGGAGAAGCGGATGACAGGGGATGAGATGTTTGGATGGCATCATTGACTTGATGGACATAAATTTGAGCAAGTTCCAGGAGATGGTGAAGGACAGGGAAGCCTGGCATGCTGCAGTCCATGGGGTAGCAAAGAGTAAGACAAGACTGAGAGACTGAACAATATATCCCATATGCAGTGTGAGTATATTTTAAGTCTTTACCAAGTGAAACCTGTGGTTGACTTCTTAGAGATTGAAAATAGGATATGAACTGGCAATGACTTTTTTTTTTTTTTTCCAATAAGTGCCCTTCATTTCAGTTAGAACTAGTATCCATGAATTCCTAACTGTTATGTGAGGTGATAGGTGGAAGAGGGGAGGGGGAGCTCAGGAATAATATTATATCCTGTTTTCATTGAGAGGGTTAGTGCTCAAAATAATCAGAACTGGGGAAACTTGTGAGGCAAGGATGGAGAACCCTTCTTGTATTCCAGCAGCAAATGGGTAGGTCTCTCCTCCCACCCTCCCACCGGTACAGAGCTGCTCCCAGTGGGACACTGGGATTCCTCACTGTGGTCTAATTTTAAGTGAATCAAATGAGGTGGCATTCTGCCACATCCCTCTGGAAACTATTCGAAAATCGAGCAGATCTCATCCTTTGAAAATGTTCCTTGAGTAATGGAAACATGAGGAAGGGGAATACACTACAGACCCCGGATGCATCTTTCAACCACAGTGGAATGCAGTCTGCCAGACTCACTCTTACAGTGGTCAAGATGGACGTGGGAAAGATTTGGGGGAATAGAATGATAAGGTCTGCTTGTTGTCATAAATCACTTTCATCACTAGATGCTCTCAAGGATTAAAGGACACAGTGCTAGGCACATCGGGAGGTACTCAATTCCATTTTGATGCAAGACCTGTAGACACTGTTACGTGGTAGCTACCATGTAGGTAAAAGATTAGAGTTTTCTGTTTTTCATATAGATGTTACACTGTGTTGGAAAGGTTCTAAGAGTCCACTTAGTTCTAAGTTAATTTATTCATTTAAAAATGGGAAAACTAAGCCTGATTAGGAGTCTAGGGTATGTCCATCCCAGTAGAGAGTGCCAGGACCCACCTACTCGGTAGGTGTAGCAGAGGAGAATCTGCTACATCTAACCCCCCATCCAGCTCCCTCCTTACCATATCTGTGCTTATTCTTTCCTAAGGAAAAAAAAAAAATCGAATAGTGCATTGCTTCTTGAGGGTAAAACTTTGCTTTTTGTTTCTATAAGTATATACTGAAGGGACTGAAATTTTAACTGAAAATGTAAAGCTTTTAGAATCAATATTTCATATTTCTGTTAGTTTTGGGCAGCAATGTAAGCTTGTCGCTTTTTGACATCTTTGAGTTAGACTTAAGATTGCGGGACTGTGACTCAGGAAGGACATGTACCTTTGATCCCAAGCAAATGAGTCACAGCATCATGGGAGCACCAGGTTGAAAAGCATTAGAAATGCCAACACACCACTCACCATACCCCCTCCATGCACAGGGTGGTAACATCGTGCCCTCTGAAGTATCTGTCAAATACCTGTCCTGTTGTCTGAGGACCCATCATATACTAAAACCATCATTTTGGTGTTACTAATTTAATTCCAGTGACCACCCTATGAGCTAATTGCTATTTTCTATATGGGGCTTCCCTGGTGGCTCAGCTGGTAAAGAATCCTCCTGCAATGCAGCTGACCTGGGTTCAATCCCTGGTTAGGAAGTTCCCCTGGAAAAGGGACCAGCTACCCACTCCAGTATTCTGGCCTGGAGAATTCCAAGAGAAGAAAAAAAGAAAGAAAGGAAGGAAGGAAAATAGTAACAAACTCTGAAAGATTTCATGAAAATGTAGTTTGCCTTTGTGAAGTGTCTTCCATGGTACTTAACATGGTAACTGTTCAGTAAATTTTATGTGCTATCAGTAATATTATGTCAACCTATTTTTCTGGGCCATGGTTCACCCATTCATGAATGCCCATATCTGGACTAGAATTCTCCAGTTTTTCTAGCTCTGATAATCAATGGCTGTATGTGCAATTCTCAGTAACTCTTGATACACTTCTCAAACCTACATCTAAAGTGATAATGTACATGGTTTGTTCAGCATCTTCAGCCTTCATTTACTTTGGAGACTCATGACAGGAGTTTTGTTTTGTTTTTTTTAATTTTTATAACCATCCCCTCATGGCAACGTAGACAAAATCCATTACTATGCTGCCATAGAATCAGCCCAACTTTAGGAAAACAAACTGGCTTTGGCATATTCAACTATTCATGATTCTTTCCACTCCTGTCTTGGTAGGATGCATATTCCTAATCAGATTGAGTGACAGGCAGATCACATCCATTCAGCGGGTGAGAAAAGAGAGTTCCATCTTGTGCATTTCATTCTTTCACTGCCAAGAAGAAAATCCCAGTCTGAAGTTAAAGCAGTTCTGTCCCTGTGTGTGTGTGCTCAGAGGTGTCCACTTCTGTGTGACCCCTGTGGACTGCAGCCTGCCAGATCCTCTGCCTATGGGATATTCCAGGAAAGAATAATGGAGGGGGTTGCTATTTATCTACTCCAGGGGATCTTCCTGACTCGGGGATCAAACCCACATCTCCTGTGTTGGCAGGCAAGTTCTTTACCATTGCATCAAATGGGAAGTCTAGATTCTGTTTTTAGTTGTATCTAATCACCCAGCAGCAGAAAGGTGCGTGATGGAGGTGCCTTCCCAGTGTCCAAAACCAGAGCAGATGTTTCCAGTTGCTCCCTCCTTTGTAATTCTACCTTGGAAACAAGAATTTAAAACCTAGGAAATAATAAGAATACCTGAGCCTCACAAAGGGACGCACACAGCAGAAGAAGGTGAGCAGCATGGAATAAAAGCTCGGCTGTGTTGAGAGTCATTGCATGGGAGTATTTAAGGATTATTTTTCCAATTAGATTGGTACCAAGGGACACAACTGCACCTCTAAATACCTTGCACTTGAGAGAAAAATATGACAAGTTCTATTAAATGTGTTCTCTTATAATGGAAACTAAGCTGGATTTCTTCATGATGCTGGGTTTGAACTCTGAGCCAATACTTGTCTGGGAAGCTCTGATATTCTAACAGATTTGGTTTGCAAGAAGAAAATATCAGTTAATCCCAAATACTATAGGAGTTTAGCAATAGTAGCCTACATCAAAATTTAGTAGAATTCTGAAAGACTTCTGAAGATAACTTGGAATCACTGTCACCAAATGTAAGAGCTAGAATCTGAAAATTTGAGTGCTCAAGTAAATCCAACATACCCATTCTACAGATGGAGGAGCTAAGACATGGAAAAGTTCACTTGCCTAAGATCAGTGAATGAGTCAAAGACAAAATAAGGACTTACCTGGTGGCTCAGTTGTAAAGAACCCACCTGCAACACAGGAGATGCAGGTTTGATCCCTGGGTGGGGAAGATCCCCTGGAGAAGGAAATGGCAATCCACTCCAGTATTCTTGCCTGGGAAATCCCATGGATAAAAAAGCCTGGTGGGCCACAGTGCATGGGGTTGCAAAGAGCCAGACATGACGGAGCAGGCAAGCAGAAATAAAATGCTACCCATACCATCAAATTTAGGAAAACCTGAAATATGTGGGTAAATAATCATATTTATTTGTATTCTATATAACTGAGTACAACAATGTGAAGTGTGATCAAAGCCCTTCTGATACCAGTTTTAAAGCTTATATGATCAGTCCACCAATGAAAAAGAATTCCTGGCGTAGCACCATCTTTTATGTACTTCAGTCTTGCTCTGGCATAATATTAAGAAAACAATCAGAATAAATCTCATAAAATAACTCTTACATCAGGTAGGAATGAGCATACTTGGGGGAAAAAATGCCAACAGAGAAAAGGAAAACATTAGGTAAAATGAATAAATGAATTTGCTTCTTTTTTGTAGTTAACTGCTCTTTAATATATAATGTATGAAAAGACCTGCTATCATCCAGTGATTTTGCTGTTTGCGAAGCATTTATCAATTATTAATGTAATCAATGATGATCAAGCCTGAAGACGATCCCCTGTATCTCATTGATCACCTGATCTCAGAATTTTAAGGATATCTCAGAGATCACCACTTCACCACTTTTTCGTCTTAGCTAAGGCTCTCATCACTCCCTTCTGTTAGAGTTACTGGATTCTTCCACTGTTTCCCTTGCCCTGATCCTTCTATGCAAGGGAACAACATTAGCCCCAGTGCCACACTACCTCTGCTTATCCCATGGGCAATAGAGAGAGATTTATATATATATATATCCCATCCACCCATGGGATTTTCCAGGCAAGAGTACTGGAGTGGGATGCCATTGCCTTCTCTGCTACTATGCATGAGTCAAGGACAAATAGAAGATGGGTGGTTTTGCTGTGCAGAAAACTAACTGCATTGAACAGCAGACAACCTACAGGTCATACTTGCAATTTTTATTTCAGAGGCAGGTAGCAGATACTATAAAAGAATAAATGATTTTACATTAAGCTATTAATGAATTTGCTTCTTGAAAAGAAGCAGTCTGGCCTCATAAGAGGAAAGTAGCACACAGAGTAATGAAATAAATTTGAAATTTGATCGAAATGACTTGGAGTATCTATTTAACATCACAGAATCTCATACCTTAGGAAGACCTTCGATGCTACTTTAGGGGCTTCCCATCTGATGCAGCATCCCATCTGTGCACAGCATTCATGGAGTGCAACAGCTCCACTTTATGCTGAAGACCTCCACTGAATCAAAACATCTAGTTTCCAACACATGTCACTGATCATATGTTCTTCCTTATTTTCAGCCAGAGTTGGCCTCTTGGGAGCTGTACTTCTTGGTCATTATTAGGTCTTCAGTGACTCCTAAAAGCAAGTCCTCCTCAACAACTGTCTTTCTGCTGGTGCAGGTCAGAGGTCATGGCTCCCTCAGTCATTTTGTTTCCAAACCACCATCCAGTCCTTTCCACTTGGAAATCCTCTGTTTTTGGTGCCGTGATGGTTAATTTTACGTGTGAACTTGAATAGACTATGGCATCCATTTGTTTCGTCAACACTAGTCTGGATATGATATGAATACCTGTGAAAGTATATTTTACGTATGATTAACATTTAAATCATTAGATTTTCAAGAAAGTAAAATTTTCTCCATCACATGGGTGGACCTTATCCAGTCAATTGAAGGCCTTAAGAGCAAAGGCTAAGTTTCTCCAAAGTGAAAGGAATTCTCAAGACTGGAAGATAGAAATCTTGCTTCAGTTTCCAACTTGCTACCCTGCAGAATTTGGACTCAAGACTGCAGTAGCAACATCAACTCTTACCTGAATTCCCAGCCTGTCAACTTGCCCTATGGATTTCGGACAAAAAGGACTCCACGTTCACATAATCCAGTCCCTTATGATAACCTTCTCTCTTTCTCTCCCTGCCTTTTTTTTTCCTCCTCTCTCTTTCTGCAACACAGGATCTTTTCATAATCTTATTTCTAGCGTGTTGCTCCGACTGTGGATAAGACAGTGTTGGAAATGGTATTAGCTTGAAAGACGAATGGAGGGTGTTTCATTTCCCTCTAGTGCTAGAGATGGCAAAAATAAAAAGATTCCACATGCTTCGGGATTTAGTGTTTATAAACTACTCTCACCAATGTGTTCTCAGGGGAGCTAGATGTTGATCCTGTTTTACAGTTGAAAAATGATGGTCTGGGGATATAAAATGATTTACCCAAGACCTCTAAGTCCATGAGTGGTAGAACTCCAAGTCTGATGTTCTCTCTGCCACCCCTTTCCTCTCAATAAGCAGACAGAGGAACTACAGAGGCAATTCTTCTGGGGCTATGCTGCACACCCATGGGAATCTGACCCATGGCAGCCAGGAAAGGCAAAAGGAAAGACCTCTGCCAAGGTCAGACCATGCATTGCCTGAGGTTATTATTCACCATTCCAGCCTCAAGAACTCTGAGAGATCAATGGAAGCATACACTGAGAAATAAAAGAGGCATGAGAAAATTTTACAAATTGGCTAGTTTTTGTTTCCTGTTGGCTTTTCCAGCACATTCTTGGCACCAGATGAGAGTAATGTGGTAATGCGGTAAAATGTCTCTGTGAGATGCTATCCATTTAGAGATGGGGGGCAGTGAGATACCCTAGCCCCTGATGCCCTAAGGGCTCCTCTGGACATCCTGAGGTTTTCCTAGTAACCAATGTGGTCGACTTTTTGTCATATCAAATAGGTTTGCGTTTTAGAGACTCTCAAGGCATCAAGGTTATGGCACTATCTACATTTCCCCTGCTGGCTCTGAATTGGAAATGACAATAAACGAGGCTTGCTTCCTGCTTAGTTGACGTCTAAAGAGAATGTGCAAGCTCAATCTTGTCTTTTCCTAACTGGCAGAATTGCCCATCATAATATGCTTTTCACAGGATTAGAATCAGTACCAAGGAGTCACACTGTGCCCGATTTTAAAGAAAACAAGTGTCCAGACCCTGAACTTGGAAAAGAAACTCAACAAGGGAGTTGACCCTCACATTTGAGAAGTCTCGTGTTATGATGTCAGAGCAGCACCTCTGATTTATTGGGCATCTACTATGGGGCCAGGTAGTTTATAGACATTATTTACAATTCTCAATTCTCATAACAACCCTTGAAGGCATGTAGGAGAAAATTGATACTTGGTGAAAGGATGTAACTTGCTGAAGGTCATAGAGCTAGAAAGTATCTAACTTGTCTAGCAAATGTTTTTGCTACTATAGTGAAGCATTTCTCTTCAGATCCTATGAAAAAACATATTGACAATTTGCAAGGGAGAAATCTCTCTCTCTCTCTCACACACATACATACTACACACATGCACAGAAATTCTTCCTAATATAAGGTAAATGAAATCCTGATTTTAAAATCAGCCATTTTTTTTTTTAAATCAAAGAAAGTATATTCATCCTTCAGGACTTACAAAGTAGGTACAATTATGTTTGGTGTTTAACTGATATTTGTGAAATTAAAAATACATCCTTTATTACTGTTGACACAAAGCGTTTCATCCAAGACCTTCTCTCTCTACCACCTCATCAGATCTATTTCTAAAAGAGAAATCACTAATTCTTTAACAGGCATACAAGAGCATATATTCTAGTCAGAGATATAGTTCTAGAAACTGGGATACAGATTTATAAGAATAGGAATGCTAGCTTCTAGAGAGGCAAGTGTCTTCTAGGGCAGACAGGCCTGTGGGCTGGCAGGCTTGAACACAGGCTTGCAGACTGACGGCATCATTAGTGCTGGGCACATGCATGTAGGAGTGGGACGGCATTGCAGAGGGCTCTGTAGATAACCGTAGGAAGAGATGAAAGCACAAACTACTCCAGCATGTAGCCAAGTGTAGGGTTTCCTTGTTCTCTCAGGCTTATTCTCATTCAAAAAGGCCTTTAATTATGTGTGATTCTAGGTTTTCCTCTTAGAACCATAGGACCATGGGATTTGGCAAATTTGTAGATCCTTTAAAAATAGATATCTGGTTTGGGCCATAGAATGGGCTAGAGAATTGGAAAGTTCCACTGCCATATGACACTTGGAAACCCTAGATATTATATAAGAAGTTCTTTCAAACGCACAGCTGAATGCACAATAAAATAGAATTTTACAAGCACACACACGACTATGCACACACACACACAAATGAAGAAGGAATTGGGATCCAGAAAATGAGCAAGTAAAAGCATGCTGTAGCTGTGCTAGTATAGTAACGGAAAATAGGGAGGGCTGTTCTTGGGGTCCTGGTGATGTAAGGATGGGGGAAGGAGAATTTGGCCTGCTCATGCGTAGGAATTGAAATTTAGACATCATCATCATCAAGTCAGGCCTCTCAGTATTCTACACCTCAATTAAAGGTGAACTGAACTTGAATTTGCCCTTCTCAGCAAAGGTATATTTCACAGCACTCCATCCCTTCGGAGCCTGGAAATTTACAACCCAGTCTAAAGAGTGCGGTTATCTCCTGTGTATGTAAATACCTCTACATGTTCTGTATCATTTCCCATTAAAGGAAGTTCTCTCTCCTGCCCTTGGCTCTTGGTTGAAAATAATATAATGAGAGATTTCATAATGATATGAAGTGCTTTTTGATAAACTTGTCCAAATGCTCATTAGAACGGTTCGTTGCAGTTTACACATTCCTAACTTTGTCTGACAAAGCCCTTTGGTGTCTCTTCTTACTAACTTCTGGGTGTGCTACAAAGGTCATCTTTACCAATATGATAGAATAACGTATCTTTTAAAATTTAAGGTGCATGAAATTGTTTTTCTGTGAAGTCCAAACATCCCTTCATATGTGTTTCACCTGTGTCAGTTGTGAATTATTATTGCATGTCTATGTGTCAATTTCCAGTTTTCAGTCTGGGTGCATTTTTGTTCATTTGTTTTCCTTGCATGCTCAGTCACTGAGTTGTGTCTGACTCTTGAACCCTATGGACTGTAGCCTGACAGGCTCCTCTGTCCATGGGCTTCTCTAGGCAAGAATACTGGAGTGGGTTGCCTTGCCCTTTTCTAGGGATCTTCCAGACCCAGAGATCAAACCCATGTCTCTATGTCTCCTCCACTGGCACGTGGCTTCTTTACCACTAGTGCCTTTTTCTTAGTGATAGTTAATTATACTTAGTATTTATAAGGCATTTATGTCTCGGCATTAAGTACCATTTTCTATGCTTGACTTGCTATTATTCATTTATTCCTGATAATAAATCCTAGAGGATAGGTACTATTGTCTCCAATAGTACAAAGGGTACAAAGGATGTCTTGGAACAATTCACGTAAATGATATCACACAATATGTGTTTTTTGTGACTGTATTCTTTCACGTATAAAAATATTTTTATATTATTTTCTCAGCATGAAGATTAATGGACAAAGTTAGTTATATAAATTAAATCCTCAAAGCCACACAATGCTCAAGTCCATATTTTATGGAGTCTGGGGTTGTTACAAATTCCAGTTTCTTATATTGAGTAGAAGGCTATTGCTTAGCCAAGTCTCCAAGATGCGAGGCACTCAGAGGACATAAATCCCATAAATATGGAAAAGGGATAATCTTCATTCTAAGAACTGTTATCATTTATAGCAATTTGTCCTGTGGGGTTGGAGCCTGGAAAGTTATACCCTGGTCTAGGATATACGGTGTTATCTCCTTCTTTCATTATATATCTTTGTATGTTTCTGTGTCATTTTTCATTAAAGTAATTTTACATTCTCTGGGTCCATCGGTGTCTTTCCAGTGATTAAAGCTCTATAATATATGTGACAAGCCCAATGTGAGAATACAAAATATTTGATGATATAGTTAGAAGATTGATCTAATCATGGATACAACTCTCCTTCAGCAATTGGTGGATATCCATTTGTTCACCATTCATTCCTTTGTTAGATATGTATTCAGCTCCTTCTATTGGCCACCTGATATGAAGAGCTGACTCACTGGAAAAGACCCTGATGCTGGGAAGGATTGAAGGCATGAGGAGAAGGGGGTGGCAGAGGATGAGATGGTTGGATAGTATCACGGACTCAGTGGGCATGAGTTTGGGCAAACTCTGGGAGATAGAGAACAGGGAAGCCTGGCATGCTGAAGTCCATGGGGGTCTCAACAAATGGGACATGACTTGGTGACTAAATAAAACTATTAGTCTGCCTTGTAGGAGTATCAGCTATGTGACTGAATAAAGTCAAGACTCCTGGCCCAAGAAACTTAAGTTCGACTGGGAGAAACTTAGCTTTTTCTCCCAATTTCATGTGGAGCAATTACACAAATTGAAGTGGTAGAATTTGGCTGACCAATTTAAAGACAGGAAGATAAAACAGAAATGTGAAATGTCATCGCTAGAGACACAGATTGCTCCACCCTGGTCTGCTTAGGTCTGTCTTACCCCTGACCTCTGCTCAGTGCAAGCAGAGTCAGAAGTGTAACAGATAAGCACCTACTGTAAAGCGCAAGGAACTCCACTCAATACTCTGTAATGGCATATATGGGAAAACATCTTAAAAAGAGTAACTGATTCACTGTGTTGTTCAGCAGAAACTATCACAATGTTGTACATCAACCATACGCCAACAAAAATTAAAATACAAAAGAAGGCAATTAAAAAAAACAAGTACATAGGAGTTCACAGCCTTCTCAGGCAGCTCTTATCAATGATAGACAGGGATGGCAGTGTGCAGATCCAGCTCTTTTGCCCTGAGTCAGGACAAACTGAGGAGTAACATGTTCCAGAGCAGGATCAGACTGAGATGGGAAACCACTTGAAATCACACCCCTGCTTGATTTCATCCTATCTCTCTCCTACTTCTCGCTTGTCATTCTCTCCTAGGACCATTTCCTTAACAAATAACACATGCATGAATCTACATCCCAAACATTGCTTTTGGAAAAGCTCATCTAAGATGCTAAAGCCTTTGACGGTGTGGATCACAACAAACTGTGGAAAATTCTTCAAGAGATGGGAGTACTAGACCCCCTTACCTGCCTCCTGAGAAATCTATATGCAGGTCAAGAAGCAACAGTTAGAACCAAGCATGGAACAATGGACAATGGTTCCAAATTGGGAAAGGAGTATGTCAAGGCTGTATATTGTTACACTGCTCATTTAACTTATATACAGAATACATCATGAGAAATGTCAGACTGGATGAAGCACAAATTGAAGTCAAGATTGCCATCAGAAATATCAATAACCTCAGATATGCAGATGACACCACCCTTATGGCAGAAAGTGAAGAGGAAAAAAAGAGCCTCTTGATGAAGGTGAAAGAGGAGAATGAAAAAGCTGGCTTAAAACTCAACATTCAAAAAACTAAGATCATGGCATCCAGTCCCATCATTTCATGGCAAATAGATGGGGAAACAATGGAAACAGTGACAGACTTTATTTTCTTGGACTCCAAAATCACTGCAGATGGTGACTGCAGTCATGACATTAAAAGACGCTTACTCTTTGGAAGAAAAGCTATGACCAGCCTATAAAGTGTATTAAAAAGCTGAGACATTACTTTGCAGACAAAGGTCCGTCTAGTCAAAGCTATGGTTTTTCCAGTGGTCATGTATGGATGTGCGAGTTGGACTATAAAGAAAGCTGAGCACCAAAGAATTGATGCCTTTGAACTATGGTGTTGGAGAAGACTCTTGAGAGTCTCTTGGACAGCAAAGAAATCAAATCAGTCAATCCTAAAGGAAATCAACCCTGAATATTCATTGGAAGGACTGATGCTGAAGCTGGTGTTTCTATACTTTGGCCACCTGATTCAAAGAACTGACTCCTTAGGAAAAGACCTTGATCCTGGGAAAGATTGAAGGTAGGAAGAGAAGGAGATGACAGAAGATAATATGGTTGGATGGCACCACCGACTTGATGGGCATGAGTTTGAGTAAGCTCCAGGAGTTGAGGATGGACAGGGAAGCCTAGCATACTATAGTCCATGGAGTCACAAAGAGTTGGACACAACTGAGCAACTGAACTGAACTGAAATATAAAATAGATAATCAACAAGGACCTGCTGCATACACAGGGAAGTATAGTCAATAGTCTGTAATAGCCCATACGGGGAAAGAATCTGAAAATGAATGCATGCTTGTACATGTGCAAATAACTCACTTTGTGTATGCCTGCCTGAAACTAGCACAGCATTGACAATCATCTACAATATAGAATTTTTAAAAAGTTATCAGACGGAAGTAAATTTATATCAGTGAGCTGCAAAGACTCACAATCTCCCAATCAGAATTGTGTTTATACTCGGAGTCTCATTTTCTCCATCTATGGCATTAGGACATTGCTGTTTACGTCAATATATTTGTTTGTTTAATCAAATGGAATAACATGTGAAAAGTGCTTGGCATAGTTCTTAACACACAGCTAGATGCTCAGAGTATCTTGTCCTTCATTGAAGAGCCAGTATAAAGAAAAATTAACCAAATAAGGACTCCAGTGGTCAAAATTGTTTTAACCTACCACAGGGTTTTCTTGAAGCAAAGCCTCTATTTCTGGAAAAGAACAGAAAATAACAAATAATCTTGTCAGTTCCCCATACAAAATGGACTGCATCAATGTCTCCATAGACATGATGGATAAATAAAGGAGCTCATATGTTCAGAAGTTTTCTTAATAAAGTCCAGCCCCTTCTCAAAGAAGAAAAGCCATGGAAGACAGGCATGCCACATTAAAACTGCAGTGACCCCGCCAGCCCTTCCTAACTGCTAACTAGGCAATTCTCAGGAGCCCAGGAAGGAAATCCAGAAGTATATAAACATGAAATGAACCAAGCGTGCAATTGATTTTCTGTTCTGTTTTCTTCCCTTCTGTTTTGTTTTGGTGTGTGTGTGTGTGTGTGTGATATTTATTTATTTTTATCATCATCAGGACATTAGCACTCAGAGGGAGGAAAATGCCTCTTGAATGAGATGTTTGTAGGGAAAATTACAAGGGAGAGGATGCTGATTTGACCGAGCAGTGCCCTCTGAGGATTGGGGTGGATCAGAATGGCTTCTCATGTTTTTTCTGCTCCCCTAATGGAAGTAAAATAACAACGTGAAATAGAGGGGATGGAACAGTCAGCAGGAGGATAAATACCAAGGACGCGATGTAAACACAGCCCCGAATTTCCCCAGCGAGTAAGAGAATGAGGAATGTGTTATTTATCTCTCTTCACAATCTCTAAGGCAGAATAAGGAGCTGCCCTCCTTTGGGAATATCTTCTATAAATAATCAAAGAATTGCAGGATGGGGGTTTGAATGAAGTGAAAGGAACCCATGAGACTGAGAGTTTCTCCAGATTCCAGATCTTCCTGCAACTCTTCTAGGAAGCCTCTCTTGATCTTCCCAAATTATGAAAGAACAGGAAGAAGTGGCCCTTTAAAACAGAGGTGCTGACTTGTCAAGTACTGTGTCCGCTCCCCTTGTTATTTTAGGTTAGAAAAATTGATGCAAACTGTAGCTAAATTGCTTATTAAGCTTGGTCTGAACTTTCAAGTGAGTATGTAGTGTTGAGTTCTAGAATAAAACCACCCAGGGTAAATTCTGCCTTTATTACTTGTTAAGTGTGTTACTTTGAGAAAGTTAGTTAATTTCCCAAGCTTCGGTTTCCCTATCTGTAAAAACTGGAGTAAAACTCATCATAATTTCTGTTGAATCAGATTAACACGGTAATATACATGAAACTCTTAGCACGATACTTAGAATATATGAAGAGCTCCAAAAGGCTGGAGATTAGTCTTGTTGTAATTGTTGCTGGTTTAGTCATTAAAAACTAAAAGTAGAATCTATATTCATGTATGCTGCTGCTGCTAAGTTGCTTCAGTCATGTCCGACTCTGTGCGACCCCATAGATGGCAGCCCACCAGGCTCCCCCATCCCCGGCATTCTCCAGGCAAGAACACTGGAGTGGGTTGCCATTTCCTTCTCCAATGCATGAAAGTGAAAAGTGAAAGGGAAGTCGCTCAGTTGTGTCCAACTCTTAGCGACCCCATGGACTGCAGCCTACCAGGCTCCTCCGTCCATGGGATTTTCCAGGCAAGAGTACTGGAGTGGGGTGCCGTTGCCTTCTCTGATATTCATGTCTACCATCTTCAAATTCACCTTTTGTTCTCCACTCTGTTATTTCTCATCTCTTAATGAAGAGTTTACATTTTTTTCCAGCAAAGTTCATTGCTTCAATATAAAATACCTGGTGATAAATCTACCTATCACCTACCTATCTGTCTACCTCTTTCTCTCTCATGCATATCTACAAAGAAATTAGGTAATATCTTGCTTATAGAACTTCTTATACCAGGCTTAAGCTCATATAAATCCAATATGCTTTAATAAACCAGATAAGCATAACCAAGTTCATCCACATAAAGGATACTGATGAATTTGCCTTGGCAAATAGAGTCAAACATCTCTGTTAACATATTTGCTGAATATGAATTGAAATGATGAAAATCTGTTTTTGGAGGGAAGACTGGAACTTTTTTTTTTTTTTAAAGGGCAGAGTTAAGATGATAAGGAAAGACGTGTGGCCTTTGTACTGGGACTTGAAGAACGTGTGGGCTCAGATGAAGGAAGAAACAGGAAAGGGCATTCCAGGTGGAGAGACAAAGAGGACTAGCAGAACTTGCCCGCAAGAATATTCTTTCATCTTTAGGCTTCCTCTTAAAAGTCACTCAGTCAGAAATGCTTTCCTCAATGCCCCAGTTCAATAGCATCCACCTTTTATTTTCCTCCTTCATAGCATCTTGCCGCTTTCCTGTGAAGCATGTTATTATTATTTAAAACTGAAAATCTATCCATGTGTGTTGAGGACAGGAGAGTGACTTTCACATGTTTTCAGTTAACAGTAGTCTCCTTTGCTTGCTCTATGAGAATAGATATTAGGACTATTTTAATGTATAGTTATCCTTGGTAGCATAACTATCTGATACATTGTGTTATCAGACATTTCTTCACTGAATGAATAATAGAGCAAATGTATCAATGGGACAATCAGGAGTCTCACCTCCACAGAGGGAGCTGCTGTGATCTAGAGAAATAGAAATGGATGAGGATCAAGACAGATAACTCTGCCCCTGCCCCCACAAGGGCCATAAGTAAATCTGTAGTCTTCTCTGAGCCTCCAGCGTCCTTTATGTAAAGTCAGAGTTGGAGCCTAGACCAATGCATGGGTTGTTTAGGTTTTTATGATTCTCTAATTCTTTACATAGAAGTTTTGTATTTTAATAGCTAAGTACTCCTGGGTGAGAACACAGATATGAGAGTGCTTTCTAATACACAGAGAAAGGGCAATGGAGAGTTTCTTTCTTTCTCCATTATACAAGTATCCATTGAGCAATTGCTGTGTCCAAGGCCTAAGGAGAGGCAGAGTTGTGTTAAACACAGCCCCTGACTTCAGGAGCAGAGACAGGGCATGAAAGAGGAAGAAAAGCATGAGGATTAAAAAGGACAAAGAGGGACTTCTCTGGTGGTCCAGCGGTTAAGATGTTGACTTCCAATGCAAGGGATGCAGGTTTGAATCCTGGTCAGGGAGCTAAGACCCCACATGCTTTGTGGCAAAAAAAAAAAAAAAGAACATAAAACAGAAGCAATATTGTAACAAGTTCAATAAAGACTTCAAGAATGGTCCATATAAAAAAAGTCTTTACAAAGAGGACAGAGAAAGAGGAGGCACAAAAGAAGGAAAAGATGAAGAAGGAGGGGGAGGAGAAAAGGCACCATGCTCATTTTATTGAGCATGGTGCCAAGTATTTTACCCATGTTGTCTCATTTTACAAATGTTGAATAAACTATGAAGCTGTTGAGGGGCCTGGATTAACACCAAGTCTGACTGCTCATGGCCTTGGCATTGAGGTCCGGACACCCCCATGTCTGTGCAAACACAAGCAGGTAAAGAGGCAGCTACAAAGGTTTGATGAGAACCTTGATGGAGAGCTGTACTGTTTGTGTTTTCAGTCTGAGACCAAGGCCCTGCTCTCTTATTCCTCAGGCTTCTCTCTTTCAATGCCTCAGCTTGCTCACCTCTCTTCTGCACTTCCCCTTAGAGAAAATAACTTCTCAGGGCCAACAGCAGGGATAAAGACTTCCCTCCCTCCCACCTCGCCCCAGAAAGGAACAGAAAGAGAGGAAGCTTGCAGAGGCTTGGGCCCAAGACAGGGTGGGGAGATGCCAAGAGAGGATTCAAACCCAGCCTGAAGCATTTTGGCTCCTCCTCTCAGTTTTCCTTCTCTTCCTTTGCAGCTTTTCAATTTCATTCACTATTTCAATGGGATTTGGGGATTGCATTGAAATGATGGTAATAGAGGTGCCTGTGGCAAATTAGCTGTGACTTTTCAGCTTCCAAGGAAAACAATTATCCTAATCTGGTCTACCCTCCCAGCTTCTCTCCAATCAGTGAAACTTCACTGGGTTTAGAGGGCATTTTCATAGAAGAGATGAGACATGTTGCTTTGTGTGACTACATCTTGCCTGAAATTCTCCTTTCCCCCATTCATTTGATTTCCCACTGGTTTGTCAAGCATCTACCTTGCTTCATCCAGCTACCATTCTCTGAGCCCTTGCTAAGTACTTAATCAAGAGCCTTAGTACAGCGTTTCCTTTCATCTGCACAATGACCCACAAGGAATGTATGATCCTGGTGCTCATCTGTCCCAGAGAGTGAAGTAACCTGCTCAAAGTCACAGCTATTAAGAAGAGGAGACAAGATTTGAACTTAGGTGTTCAATTTCAGAGCCTTAAGTGCTTAACATGTTAGTATTATACAGCCTCTCCACTACAAACCCTGTGTGTTGGTTACCATTCTGTCATTTTTTAAAAATCGTGAAACCAAGGCACAGAGAGCCGAAGATTTGCCCCAGATTGTGGGCGTTGTTGCTGTTCAGTCTCTAAGTCGAGTCCAACTCTTTGTGACACCGTGGACTGCAGCACTCCAGGCTTCTCTGTCTTCCACTATCTCCCAGAGTTAGCTCAAATACATGTTAACTGAGTCATGAGTGATGCCATCCAACCATCTCATCCTCTGTCGCCCCCTTCTCCTCTTGCCCTCGATCCTTCCCAGCACCAGGGTCTTTTCCAATGAGTCGGCTCTTTGCATCAGGTGGTCAGAATATTGGAGCTTCAGTCCCAGGTTACACACTTTGAATTCTAGTCCATCCAATCCCAGTGTACGTACTGTTCCCACCATACCAAACTCCATATGGGTGGTGCTGTGCCAGGGTAGAGGGTCGCCAGGGAGGTTTGTCTTTTAAAAAGACCATCCTGGCTGGCACATGGAGCACTGCCCAGTGTGAGCAGCTTGGACACTAGGAAGCCAGTCCTCCTCATCCACACCTGCGCAGGGCTGTAAGCTTCTCTTTTCTGATTTCTCCTCCCTTTCAGGATTCTCCCACATGATCCTTTCAGTCTGATTTCAGCTGTGGGATAAGAAGACGAATAGGTATTTGCCTTAAACACTGCAGTTCCCTAGAGATCACCCTGGTGCTTTTAGAGGTCCTTGCATTTTTATAATTTCAGGAACCTACAGTTACAAGGGCTCTGAAAAGAAATCAGATAATCAGGTATAGACCTTCTTCAAAATTGCTACCATATCAACATTTGACTTACCAGGGAGGTCATTTTCTCTTTCTGGGTTTTAGTTTCTCAGAACCATTAGGTGAGGGGATTAGACCACATTTGAACAACATTCCTCAACATTCCCACCTGGTATGTGTCTAGGTGTGAATGTTTTCAGGATAGATTCCTGCAACCCCAATTCAGACCTATTGATCTGAATTTTAAGGGCCGAAGCATAAAAACTTGCATTTGAAATAAGCAGCTCAAGTGAAGCCCACTGAAGCTGAACTAAAGAACTTCAAGATTCATGTGTTGTGTGCTAAGTCACTTCAGTCGTGTCTGACTCTTTGCAACCCTATGGACCGTAGCCCACCAGACTCCTCTGTCCATGGGATTCTCCAGGCAAGAATACTGGAGTGGGGTGCCATGCCCTTCTCCGGGGATCTTCCCAACCTAGGGATGGAGCCCAGGTCTCTAATGTCTCCTTCACTGGTGGGTGGATTCTTTATCACTGCTGCCACCTGGGAAGCCCTAAAGACTTATAGACCTTCACTGATTAATAAAAAGGAAGCAAGAAAAGAAGGAAGAGGTCAAGGAAGGCAGGAATGTACTGAAGCCTTCATGAAAATCCAAACGAACTGGGGTCAGAGGGCTTCCAGGTTGGTAAGCAAGTGGAGATTTGGGGAGAGTAGTATGCCCTGAGGACATGGAAGCTTATGCTCTTTTTCCATAACTTGCCCTGCCCATCATTTCCATTTGGCTACTCCTGAGTCGTATTCTTTTATAATAAACTGGTAACCCAGTTATTGAAATGTTTCTCTGAATTCTGTGAGCCACTCTAGCAAATTAATAGAATCCTAGGAGGTGTCTTGGGAGTCTCCTATTTATATTAATAGCCTGTTGCTCAGAAATAAAAGTAAGAGCCTGGTCTTGCAATTGACTTTGAAGCCCAAGAAGAAATTCAAGGCAATTTCCAATCTATAGCCAGTTGATCAGGAACTTGGGGTAGGGGGAGCAGTCTTGTGGGCTGAGCCATCAACCTGTGAATCTGATGCTATCTTTGGGTAGATGGTGTCAGAATTTAATTGAATTATAGGACACTCAGCTGGTGTCCTTCTCCCTGGTGGCTCAGATGGTAAAGCATTTGCCTGCAATGCAGGAGACCTGGGTTCGATACCTGGGTCAGGAAAATACCTTGGAAAAGGAAATGGCAACCCACTCCAGTACTCTTGCCTAGAAAATCCCATGGATGGAGGAGCCTGGTAGAGTATAGTCCATGGGATCGCAAAGAGCTGGACATGATTGACCAACTTTACTTTCTTTCTTTTCTTTCAGCTGGTGTTGGAGCATTGCCTGAATGTATAGGGAAGCCAGCCTATATATATAATCAAATCTAGGAACCACCCCCACCCCTGACCCTGCAAATAAAAGACCACCACAACAAAAACGCTCTGATCTCTTTATATGTGTGTATATATATATATATTTTTTAAATAGCAGGGCTTATTTATCTTTTTCCTCTGCTATAACTGGCATCCAGGTTAATTGATCAAAGTATAGAACATTGATCAAGTATAAGGAAGAGTATAAAAATCACCCATAATCTCACAGGAGAACTGTTAACATGTTAGAATGTGTTCTTAAAAAAATAGTATTTGCATATACTATTGTATCAGACTTACTCCAGAGATTTATTAACATTCATTAAGTTAATGAGCCCCTGATGCTATTAATCCTGGAATATGTAACACAGTGTCAGCCAAATAAGAAGCAGCTGTATCCTGAGTCTACTTTGTAATGTAGAGCATCCTCCCTTGTGACTTATTTTTCTTTCTTTCTTTTTTTTTTTTAACTACTCTTTGTTTTGTTTTTCCCCCTTTGGCCATGCGACTGGCTTACGAGATCTTAGTTCCCTGACTAGGGACTGAACCCTTGCTCTCAGGAGTGAAATCATGGAGTCCTAACCATTGGACCACCCAGAAATTCCCTCCCTTGGGGCTTTTAAAAAATAATTATGTGGCACTCACTATGAGCCAGCCCTGTTCTCAGCATTTTAAAAATATTGACTTATTTAACACTAATAACAATTGCATGAAACAGGTACTATTATTTGACAGACAAAGAAACTGTGGGCTGAGTGGGGTTAGGTCACTTGCTGAGGTTCACACTTTAAAGCATTCATATTTGTTACCATTTTTCATTTTCTCTGTCCATGACCTCCTGTTAAGGATGATGTGACAGGTAGACTAATAGAGCCCTATCAAAGAGGTCCATGTCCTCACCCTCAATGCCTACAAATACATTACCTTACGTGGCAAAACAGACGAGATGTAATTAATGAGGATCTTGAGATGGGAAATTCACCCTGATGTCTCTAAGTCCCATGAAATCATAGTAGTCCTTATAACAAGGAGGCTAGACTGTCAAAGTTAGGGGAAACATGCAGAGTTTGTAGTGATGTGGTATCAGGAGCCAAGTCATGTAGACAGCCTCTAGGAACTCAAAAGCCAAGAAAAGAGATTGTCTCCTGGAGCCTCCAGAAGGACTCATTCCTCTACTGATACCTTGAGTTTAGCCTTTTAAAACCCCTTTTTCGGATTCTTGACCTCCAGAATGTTAGTATAATAAATCTGTGCTTTTAAGTCACAGCACTGGAGGTAATTTGTTACAGCAGCAATAGGAAACTCACACAGGGGGTACCTAGAATTTATATCCTATGTTTGGAGGTAATTTGTTAGAGCAGCAATAGGAAACTAACAAAGGGGGTACCTAGAATTTATATCATATGTCTTTGTGGTATAGGCAGGGACTCTGAGTGACTTTCACAAGTGCTAAATAAAGCATACTTTAAATGAAAAAAAATCTTAAATATCTTCTCTACCTCATCCAATTCTATAGCAATAGATAGAGAGACAGACACATACACACACGATGCTGCTGCTGCTGCTAAGTCTCTTCAGTCGTGTCTGATTCTGTGAGACCCCATAGACGGCAGCCCAGCAGGCTCCCCTGTCCCTGGGATTCTCCAGGCAAGAACACTGGAGTGGGTTGCCATTTCCTTCTCCAATGCATGAAAGTGAAATGTGAAAGTGAAGTCGCTCAGTGGTGTCCGACCCTCAGCGACCCCATGGACTGCAGCCCACCAGGCTCCTCCGCCCATGGTATTTTCCAGGCAAGAGCACTGGAGTGGGTGCCATTGCCTTCTCCGTACACACACAATATGTGCACACACACACACACACTCAAGTTTATATGTTTATTCATCCTTCCATTTATTATTTCTTGAGAATTTACTCATGTCACTAAACATTATGTATCAAGATATTCCGTTATCTCTTTGAGTCTCAGCAGATGCTCCAAAGGCCCAGATTCTCAGTTGCCACCTGTTGATATAGGACAGCTGTGGAACTGGTTTTGCCACTTGGCTAATCCTCCAGGTGTGGGTACAGAGGAGATGCTAGGAGATTTATTCAGATGGAGGAGACTCCTGAAAATTATGTAAATACCCCTGACTTTGGTGAATATGGAGACAGGAATTTGATTAATTCTTGAAAAGGCCTAACAGGGAGAGACTTTCTAAAGGAGTCTTGGACAGCTGGGGTGAGACGGTGGCTGTGGAGCTCTACTTCCTAGTATGGTGGGCGAAGGGCATATGTGTTCTCTGGTGCAGATGAGGCAGTAAACCTCCAGATGTCTTGAAACGGACTCTATTTAGAGACCACCTGCAAGTAGAGGAGATCCAACAGATATGGTCTGTGTGGGGTGGTGGTATGGGGTGCAGGACTGAAGTACGATCAGAAATATTCAGCCATTGGAATCAGAAATCGTCAAATGGGAGAGTCCTAGAGTGGGAGTGGAAGTGAAATTGTTAGTTGTTCAGTCATGTCTGACTCTTCACAACGCCATGGACTGTTAGCCCACCAGGCTCCTCTGTCCATGGAATTGTCCAGGCAAGAATACTGGAGTGGGTTGCCACACCCTTCTCCAAAGGATCTTCCCAACTCAGATCGAACCCAGGTTGAATCTGGGTTTCCTGCACTGCAAGCAGATTCTTTACCATTTGAGCCACAAGGAGAAAGCCTAGTAATTTCCAGAGCAAAGGAAAGAACCAGTCTTTGAACACCTGCCACCTTTAGTCAAGCATCAGCTTTAAATTGTACTGGTCAACAGGACTGCCTCTGTCCCTATGTGCCATGTGAAAATTTTATAAAAGACATACCCTCCTTTTGGAGGCAGCACAGAACTAGGTGATGAAACAAGGTGGCAATTTATAAAAATGTTTCCTTCCTTCAAATGGCTGCAGCTCCACACCAAAGTAACTTGGTAAGTTTAGCTTCACAAACAAAGTGAACTAGATTCCATGTTCTCTTGCCTGGGTACCATTGTGAAATTACCTGTTGTAATTACCATTGTGCATTACCCTGTTGGGCAAGTAAGACATTCATTGCCTCTTTCTTCTGTCACCATCACCCTAATACCCTCTCAAATCAGGAGAACTCATAGGAGTCATAATAAGTGAGGGGAGTGGTGTAGAAGAGCATGGTAGGGAAATGGGGAAGAGGTGGGTAACAAGTCTCTTCTCTGTACATTTTCCAACTGTGTGGAGCAGTGCTTAGGAAAGGGAAAAATCTTCCCCTTTCCCTGAGATTACCTTTAGTTCTATAATGAGCTGGGAAACAAGATTATTTATTAACACCTGAGAAGGACCAGAGAAACTATAGAATCCCCCTGAGATACAAGCCAGGAGTATGAGAAATATCAATCTATAGAGTAAGTTCAAAGAGGTAATGATAAAAAGAATGACTTCCTACTTGTATTTACAGATCAGTACATTCAGTAAAGCAGTTACAAATACTGCAAAACAGCTCCTTTTAAATATATTATGAAGAGCTATCAGAAACTATAATGTGTTAATGGATAGGTCTCCAGGTCTCTTGTTCCCACTTTAGCCACTGCAGGTCCTGTAATATCAGTTTTATTTATTGAATTTCACTTAAATGAAGTTTCACAGTTGAAAGTATTTGAACATCATTGGCTTAAGACATAATATTTTAACAGCTGCATATGATTAAACATGCCTTTTATTATAGCTGACTATATACACATTTAACTGTCCTGTCTGGACAGTAAGAATCTTTTAAGAGTAGAGATTTTATTTTGTTATCTTTGTATTTGCAAGAATGTCTAGAACATAGGAGGTCTCTATACACTCACTGAATGATTGAACAATCTGCTCTGACCTGCCCCATATTTGGAGTTACAAATGCAATGACTATTTTCCGTCTTTGGGAGGTGAACATATTTCAGCTTGATAAGAAGATGGGCTAGATTTTAATCCTTATATTTAATCACATGAAAATAGAGTCTTGATCCATATTCTCTCTAGATACAGGACCTGATCACACAAAGGCAGGCAGTCCAGGCGACGATAGCTCAACGACTCCAAGTGCTTCCCAGTACTAAGTGTCACTTGTAGCAGGAAATGGGTGATTTTCGGTTGACATGAAGTGGAAAATTATTTCATGTGAATTGATGCTGGATGGCTCCATTTTTACTAAGCTAATGCAAAATGGCTCGGTGAGCAGGAAGCATTTAGCGCTAAGTGAGCTGACATCGATTGGGCTGTAGGGCAGAGGTTCATAGAGGAATGTGGAAACTGAAAATGCCGGGGAAGACCAAAGTTGTCACATCAGATGAATCCAGCATGCCTGCCTTTCAACCTCTAATTCCTGTGGGATACCCTGGTGGAAGGAAATTGAGGCTCAGCCTCTGGGCTGGTTGAGGAATGTTGTCGAAAGCAGGTGTGGAATTTCATTCTTGTAATTACTCTCCCTCTGAATTCTCATGCCATTGTGTAATCTGGCTTGGGGTTTGCCACTAACCCACTATATGACCTCGTGCAATTGCTCCTCCTCTCTGGGTCTGTTTTCTCATCGACAAAGTATAGGAACTCAAATTGGCTCTTTCAGTGATTTTTAAAAAATGTAAACCCTGTGCTAAGTGCTCAAGAAATAGCTTATTAAATGGTCCCTAAATCCCTGCTACATGGGTCCTCTCCTTTCATTTTATAGATGAGAAAATTGTGGCTCAGATATGCAACCTGAATTGCTCAATGTCAAGTGGCGAGTGTAGGACTTCCCTGGTGGCTCAGATAGTAAAGAACCTGCCGGCAGTGCAGGAGACTGGGGTTCGACCCCTGGATCAGGAAGATCTCCTGGAGAAGGGAATGGCCACGCACTCCAGCATTCTTGCCTGGAGAATTCCATCGACAGAGGAGCCTGGTGGGCTACAGTCCATGGAGATGCAAAGAGTCAGATGCGACTGAGGGACTAACACTTTCACTTTCACACAAATGCCTGGTGAGCGGAGGAATAACCTTCTAAATACATGTGTGTCTTATCTTAGAGGTTGTATTAGTCCCCCAAACATCATTCAGCTCTTAGGAGAGACCTGAATTCACACTTAAGCTGCATATATTTTTATATATTGGAAAGAATTCTAAGTTAGAAATCTCATGTGCTCAGTCAACTTCAGTTGTATACAACTCTTTGCAACCTTCATGGACTGTAGCCCACCAGGCTCCTCTGTCCATGGGATTTCCCTAGCAACAATACTGAAGAAGTTTGCCATTTCCTCCTCCAGGGGATCTTCCCCGCATCTCCTGCAGCTCCTGCATTGGCAGATGGATTCTTTACCGCTTACCTGGGAAGCCCCTACAAATCTCACACCTGGATTCAAATTTGAACTGTAATTTACTGATTATGAGAAGGCATGCCGATCTTTGGGGCCTCAGTTTTTTCAACTGTGGTAGGCAGATTAATTTCTCCCAGAGATGTCCAGCCCCTTCTCAGAACATCTGAATATGCTTCAAGGTGACATGGCAAGAGACTTTACTAATAAAAGACCTTAAAGTGGGGAGATTACTCTAGATAAGTCGTTGGGAATAAAGGAGGAAGGCAGAAGAGTGGGCAACAGTGATACAAGGTGAGTAAGATTTGAGTCCCTGGTGCTTTTTCTGAGCCTAAGAGAGATCCCCAGCAAGGAGACAGCGATCTAAGTTCTGTTACCACGTAAGACAATTGATTCTCCCCTACACTATCCACAAAGGAACACAGGCTTTCAACATCTTGATTTGAATCCTGGGAGACTCAAACCAAATGCCTAACCTGTGGACTGTGAGATGATACATTTGGTTGTTTTAAGACACTAAGGTTATAGTAACTTGTTACAACAGCAATGTAAAAGTGATGCATCACCCCTAAAGTGAAAATGTCAAGCTAGACCATGTCAGAGTCTTCTAGATTGCTAGGGCAAGCTTGAGAGTAGGATTAAGAGAGAGAGCCGATGAACTCAGGAGAGAGTGGCAAAGCCAGAGAGAACAAAAGAGAGTGACAGCTCTGCTTCTAGAAGAAGAGACTTGTGGGAACATCCTGCCAGAAGAAAACCTGCAGCAACCTGGGACTCAAGGTTTCCTGGATGTCTATGTCGTAAGAACATTTTCCACTGGGCAGAGTCTAAAAGACGGACATCGCAGCTTATTTTTGGAATTGATTTGAAAGGGGAAAGTTCAGAAATAAACTCAAAATCTCTAAACTGCTTTTAATCTATCCTGCTCTCTCAGGTAGTAACACTGAAGTCTGAACTGAATTATGCTGGATGAGGCTGCCGGACTTGGAAGAAGACACGCACTAATGAATTCAATGGTATTAAAAAAAGAAAAAAGAAAGAAAAAGAGAGAGACTTTTTATTTAATGTGAGGAAAAATGAAATAAACTGTAGGCTCTCTCATTATCCTTAAGCAAACTGCTCTTAGCTGCAATCTTTTGTTTATTTTTAGTTGAAATATAGTTGATTTACAAAGTTTACTAGTTTCTGGTGTATAGAAAAGTGGTTCTATATACATATATATTCTTTTTCATAGTCTTTTCCAGTATGGTTTATCACAGGAGATTGAATATAGTTCCATGTGCTATACCGTAGGACCTTGTTGTTTATCCAGTCTATGTATAATAGTTTGTATCTGTTAATCCCAAACTCCCACTTCATCCCTTTCCAACTCCCCCATCCCCTAGGCAACCGCAGGTCTGTTTTCTCTGTCTGTGGGTCTGTTTCTGTTTCATAGATAAGTTCACTGTCATATTTTAGATTCCACATGTAAGTAACATCATATGGTATTTATTTCTTTGTAACATTTCATTTTGTATGATAATCTCTACGTCCAACCATGTTTCTGCAAATGGCATTACTTCATTTTTTGTATGGCTTTTTTTGCAAGAGTAGCATCAAAGATCACTGATCACAAATGACTATAATGAATAGAATAATAACGAAAAAAGTTTGAAATATTGCAAGAATTGCCAGAAATGTGACACAAAGACACAAAGTGAGCAAACAGGAAAATGGCAGCCATGGAACTGCTTGATGCAGGGTTACCACAGACTTTCAATTTGCAAAAAGCACAGTTTAATTTATTTTTACAAAGCACAATGGAGTGAAGTACAATAAAACAAGGTATCCCTATATTTGATTAGTATCCTAACTGCCCCTTCCACTTCTTCTAATGTCCCCTGTGATCCACTGTCTACCCAGAAGCCAGGAGACTCTCATAACATTTTAATCAGCTTAGTTCATCTTCCCCATATTTTCCTGAATGAATGAACCAACCAAGCAGAATTCAGTGATTCCTCCTCTGTTTATCCTACAGAACTTTACTGTTCATCTAGCAATTGGGTAGAAAGCTGACTCTTTGCCATCCCCTTGCCAATTGTATATCCCTTAGCCCCTCCACCAAGACTTTCTAAGTTGATAGATCTAGCTTAGTGAAAACAAGACTCGGGTGGGGAGGCTTACAGTATGAATAAGGAGTCGCACCAAGGTGGTGGAAAGGGATGTATGCAGGGTCAGACAGAAAGCTACACCAGGAAGGCCTGCTGACTCCCAGTCCAGTGCTCTGTTCACCACACCTCACTAATCCCTGGTCATAAAGGCATCATGCAACAGAGTCTTCACCTTAGTGAGTGACATCACCCCTTAGTTCTCAGAGGGCCACATGTCATTTCCTTCACTAAACACCCAATTCTGTGCTAGTTTCCATTCCAATTAGACACTGTCTGGAAAACATGAAAGAGTGGAATGTTTTCACATAAGACCAGAACTCCAAGTTGGTCAAGGAGAATGTATCCAAAGCACTTAGGTTGTCTGGAAAACAAACGTAGGTACTCAAAAGCGTGTGTTTTCATGGAGAAGGATGGAGGTTTTGGAAGTTGATTTAGTACAGTGGAAGTTTTCCCAGAAAGTATGTGGAAGATGATAATCCATGAAGTATCAGAATGAACTCCAGAGAGAAATTTGTCTTATAAGAACTTTGATAATAAAAGAGTACTGATTTTGTGTATTTCTTAATAATGGCGCAATGACATTTCCAACCATGGGGAAATCTGTTATTGAAGTTCTGACAGGATGCTCTCCAATGCCTGGTGTATGTCAACTCAATCTGAGCCTACCTTTCTGTTGTTCCATAGTTGTGGAGTCTTTCAGAATGGATTGGGGTAGAGAGAATAAATAAAGAGGATTCAAGGAACTTAAAGTAGCAGGGGAAAAAATATATATATATATTCCTGTGCTATGTGTTGTTGAAAGATAAATTGAGCTATATTACAAGTTTTAAGAGTCTGTTTGAGCAAAAACAGTTCAAATCAAACCAGAAGTGGTTAGGAACACTTTTACAAAGAAAATGTGGAAGCAAAGTAAAGCAAATATCAGTTGGCTATAGCCCGAAGCCAGTTGGCTGTGAATGGTTGTCCCTAGTGTTTTGACTTCTTATTGACGCATTTACATGCTTAGGTTTTAATTTGGTTGCATATGTCATCACAGCACTAA
This sequence comes from Bison bison bison, assembly GCF_000754665.1. NCBI lineage: Eukaryota > Metazoa > Chordata > Mammalia > Artiodactyla > Bovidae > Bison > Bison bison. Next base: position 1,331,689 of record NW_011494611.1, read on the forward strand.
GCCACATCATTCTAATGGCCCCCTTGTGTACTTAAGCTCACCATTCCCCTCTTTTGGTCGTCCTCTTATACATGAGAGATTGACCCCAAGCTTGGTGTTACTGCCACTCTGTCACTATCAGAGTCGAGTTGCTAGTATCTCAAGGTGAACTTCACAGGTTATAATGTCAGAGCACTGGAAGAGCTGTTGCTGTTATGAAGCATTTTATTTTGGTTTCTCCATGCACAGTGAGATCACTGTGTACTGGTGTGGCCGTGATCATAATTTAATACACTTGAGATAATGTAGCACACCAGGGAGACTGCAATGATAACTATCAGCAGGGTAATACCTCAAGATGGAGGTATACTCCTCAGCCAGGGACTACAGTCACCAACTCAGTTGGTGTCAAATAAAGGATATACCTGAAGTCACATCATCCTGTATTACCTGAGTAGATTATTAATTTCTTATATTTGCTAGGATACCACAGGTGCTGATCTAGGTGCAGCAGAAAGTATTTGCTACGCCTCACAGTCTTCCTTGTTTAGCCAATAAGAATAAACTAAAGCAATTCTATTACCTAAAACTGCCTCAGCCAGAAAATGTAGGGACTTTTATTGTACAGCAATGACCTTAGCAGTGGGTTCAGTTGTAGTTGCCAAAATTAAAAACCCTGTCTTCTCATGCACTGACAGAAAGAAAAAGCAAGTGGCAAAGAAGCAAAAAGAATACAGTTTTCATGTTGGAGATAAAGATCTTGACCCATGATCCTGGGAGAGCTGTCCACTACGAGATGATAAAAACTTTGGGGAAAGAACCTCCGTAGTCAACTTTAATTTTAATGTCCAGCTTGTAGGCTGTTCTAAGAGTCTAGAGGAGCCCTTTTTAACTGGGGGCTGTGTACTCAGTTATAAAATTTCTGGAGTTTGGATTCCATCTCAGTAGTGAGAAGGTTCTGGTATAATCCCTTCCAAGTAGGTTCAAAAGAAGTTTGTTTTTAGTAATTCCAAATCAGAAGGTTTGGGGGAAATTGGAAACATTAGTTTGGAGAGTTGTAGCTAGATGTTTGAGGAAACTAGAAGAATTCAAAATTCAATTTGGTTTACAGATATGTACAAAGCCTCAAAGGCAATGAACAGAAATATAATCTGATATCCACAAGATTGTGTCATAATTTTCTACTGACATGTATTTTTTTTCTCTACAATCACTCTTATTTATATCAAAAATAATCACAGTGAGTAATTTGTTAGCAAGAAAAAAAAATCTAGTCTCATTAAACTTGGCCTGATTTTTTACGTAAGTGAAGCAAGAATAGTGATTAACAATACAGGCTCTTTTAAAATTTGCTTTGCCAGAACTTTTTATAAGTTAAAGATTATGAACTTATCATAATCTTAAATTAGATTTTAAAAGCCTCTGCAGACTAGAAACCAAGCCAAGAATGTACCATCAGAGTTTGCCTGGAATCCCTATCAGTTCAGTTCAGTTCAATCGCTCAGTCGTGTCCGACTCTTCTCGACCCCATGAATTGCAGCACGCCAGGCCTCCCTGTCCATCACCAACTCCTGGAGTTCACTGAGACTCACATCCATCAAGTCAGTGATGCCATCCAGCCATCTCATCCTCTTTCGTCCCCTTCTCCTCCTGCCCCCAATCCCTCCCAGCATCAGAGTCTTTTCCAATGAGTCAACTCTTCTCATGGGGTGGCCAAAGTACTGGAGTTTCAGCTTTAGCATCATTCCTTCCAAAGAAATCCCAGGGCTGATCTCCTTCAGAATGGACTGGTTGGATCTCCTTGCAGTCCAAGGGACTCTCAAGAGTCTTTCCCAACACCACAGTTTAAAAGCATCAATTCTTCGGCGCTCAGCCTTCTTCACAGTCCAACTCTCACATCCACACATGACCACTGGAAAAACCATAGCCTTGACTAGACAGACCTTAGTTGGCAAAGTAATGTCTCTGCTTTTGAATATGCTATCTAGGTTGGTCATAACTTTCCTTCCAAGGAGTAAGCGTCTTTTAAGGTCATGGCTGCAGTCACCATCTGCAGTGACTTTGGAACCCCAAAAAATAAAGTCTGACACTGTTTCCACTGTTTCCCCATCTATTTGCCATGAAGTGATGGGACCAGATGCCATGATCTTCGTTTTCTGAATGTTGAGCTTTAAGCCAATTTTTTCACTCTCCTCTTTCACCTTCATCAAGAGGCTTTTTAGTTCCTCTTCACTTTCTGCCGTAAGGGTGGTGTCATCTGCATATCTGAGGTTATTGATATTTCTCCCGGCAATCTTGATTCCAGCTTGTGCTTCTTCCAGCCCAGCATTTCTCATGATGTACTCTGCATGTAAGTTAAATAAGCAGGATGACAATATACAACCTTGACATGCTCCTTTTCCTATTTGGAACCAGTCTGTTGTTCCATGTCCGGTTGGAACTGGACATGGAATCCCTATAGAGTTGGGTAAATCCTCTCTTCTTGAGGTTCCCAGGATTTCCTGAGGTTCCAGGCATGCCAGAAAGTGCCCTTCCTTACTCACCTGGTAAGACTACTGAGAACCATGTAAACAAGATACCAAGCCAGTTTTTCCAAGGGACTTTTATTGGCTTTATAAAGTCAATCTTAGTTCCTTAAGACTGGTCATATATGATCTTATACACATTCTCAAGTATGATATCCCAGTCCTGCTGCTGCTGCTAAGTCGCTTCAGTCGTGTCTGACTCTGTGTGACCCCATAGACGGCCTCCCACCAGGCTCCCCCATCCCTGGGATATCCTCCAGGCAAGAATACTGGAGTGGGTTGCCATTGTCTTCTCTGATATCCCAGTCCAAGCCTCAGTGATATAACCAGTGTTTCCAATTGTGTCTTGTTATATATTCCTATTGAACTTATGTGAATAACTATATTGCCATGAAATAAGAATACTTAATAAATTTCTGAATTCTAGAAAAATCAGGTAGGGAGAATAAGTAAATGTTTCAATTATATTTATGGAGATATAGTTTACAAAATTATTGTATGTCATAGATAGCTGAAGAGAAAAAGCTTCCCTTAAATCTGGAAAAATAAAACCTTAAGGAACCAGCAACATTTCAAAAAAAGTTGTGAAAAAATTAGAATCATCCTCATAAATTTATTCAATCCCAAAATTTTTAAATTTAACTTATTTTTAATTCTTTTTCTGCTTTCAGTTTTTTTCATTACTTCTGGTAATTACTAGGCAGTTCAGTTTTATGATCTTAAAGTTGTCAGAAACTTCTATTTTAGGGTACTTGTCAGAGTCCTTTCCATGAATCTCTCTGAAGATGAAGCACCTTGGCAAAAGTATCAGAGTGAAATAGTAACTGTCTATAAATGACAAAAAGACTTTAAAAAGGTCATGGTTAAAGATCTGATGAGAGTTCATTTGATAAGAAAATGTACTTATTTTCATGACATATGAAAATTTAGGGTAATAATTGGACAATGATAGTATTGACAAATTTCTAATTTCTGGAATATCTATATTAGTAACACATCTATGCACATATAACTCAAGAAAATTAATGATCATTTCTTGTTTAACAGTGTTTCCCTTGTAATTTTAACATTCCAAATAAACCTAATTATTTTAATATCTCTCTTCTATAAGGTGAGAGACAAAGCACTTGAGATTTTTCAGGAGCTCTCTGGGAAATCTCAGTTATTTTGATGTTAAAAAGAAATCTCCATTTAGAATTTGATTTGGGGAAGTTGTCAAAAGTTAAAAAGTTTGAACATTTGGATAAGTAAAATCTCAGATAATTATGAAACAATATTTAGCTACATACATAACTATGAAAATAGAAGATGTTAAAGGCAAATACATAAGGTTGCATAGTTGTAAATAAAGCTTATCTTTTAATATGAAAAGACTGGGCTTTCTTAGGTAACCAAAGACCTGATAAAGACAACATGAAGTATAATACATCATTTTGATAAGACACAAAATCTTGACTTTCTAGGTTATTGCTGTTGTTTAATCACTAAGTCGTGTCCAACTCTGAGTCCCCATGAACTACACAGCACGCCAGGCTTCCCTGTCCTTCTGGATCATCCAGAGCTTGCTCAAACTCATATCCATCGAGTCAGTGATGCCATTCAACCATCTCATCCTTTGTCATCCCCTTCTCCTCCCACCTTCAATCTTTCCCAGCATCAGGGTCTTTTTCAGTGACTCAGTTCTTCACATCAGGTGGCCAAAGTATTGGAGCTTCAGCTTCAGCATCAGTCCTTCCAATGAATATTCAATGTTGATCATCCAAAACCTTTCATAATCTCCTGTCAGGAGAAAACCAATAGTTCAAAAACACTGTATAATTTTAACAGAGAAAATCTAATTTTGATTTTGCACCAGTGTACTTCTGGTATTAAAACTCACTCTTTGAAAACTTAAATAAATCTATTGCAGCTTTAGTCAGCTTGATGCCCCCCCGGGCCCCTCCTCCTCAAAAAACAAAATTTCTTTTTCACAAATCTACAACTTTGTTTTCCGTTCTGGTTTTGGTCTGTGTTTTCTCTCTCTCATTTTGGAACGGCTAGTCATTCTACTTTCCTCACTTACTTTTCATACACACTTGTTTCCTTTCACCTCTGTTACTCCTAAATCACTTTAATTACATATATTGATGAGAATTCTTAACCACTAGAACCCTTTATTCCTAGTAAAACCTGAAAGTAAGCAATTGTGGACTGTCTGCTACACTAGTATTCTGTGGACCAGCATATTATAAACATATTTCACGATTTCCAGAGATACATTCTTGCTCATAATAAATTTTTAATGTGGCACAAAATATGTTTACAAACAGATCCAAATATCTTAAGTTTCTAGATAAAAGGAAGCCTAAAGTAGATAAACCTATGCTCAGTAGTTAATACGTCAGTTTATCTTATTTGGAAATAATCTAGACTGTCAATAAATATTCATTGTTTACCTTATCTCAGTATAACTGTAAAGTTTTAGGTTAACAAAGATGCTTTGGAAAATATTTTTAAATAGGCACACCTTAAGGACATACCAAACCACATGTACAAGCCAGCCATATTTAGCCATAGATGGCGCTAGTGGTGAAGAACCTGCCTGCCAATGCAGGTCAGATGTAAGAGACACAGGTTGGATCCCTGGGTCGGAAAGATCCCCTGGAGGAAGGCGTGGCAACCCACTACAGTATTCTCGTCTGGAGAATCCCCATGGACAGAGGAGTGTGGCAAGCTGCAGTCCATAGGCTCACACAGAATCTAACAAGACTGAAGCAACTTAGCACAGAAGCACGCACAAGGTACAGCCACATTTCTGGCTTGGTAATACTTCAGGGGCCATCAGTGACAGGTGCCAAATTCTCAGGTCCCAAACAAGAACTCAGTAGCTGTCCCTGAAAGCAAAAGGATGTATGACTTTTTCTCCTGCCAGTGTGAAATTCTCCCTTCCTCTCTCCACCAGCCATGACTTAGATATGAATTCCAGCTTCCGCCAAGTTTTCTAGGACACCTTCTGCACACTCCAGAGCAAGTGGGGTATTCCAGAGGATCCCACTCTGGTCACCAGAAACTGTAGGGGGGGAAGCATTTTTTTTCCTCTACTCTTTATAGTGAGTACCTTGTTGAGATACCTCTTTCTCTAGGGCAACTTGTAAATGAATAAGCTTATCTAAGATGATTAAAAGTTCTTTACTATGGCCACTGTAATTTGCATATCTTTGGTAAGTATAACCCACATAAAGTTACCTTTAACCTTTAAGACAAAATTTTATTCACCTAAGCCTCTACCTGGTCAAATTTAAGTCAGATCCAGTCCAGTTCCTAACTTTAACCTAGTCTGACCCTAGACCCACTCTGGTTTTTAAGGTTCACCCAGTTCAACTTCAGTGCTTTCTGGATCCAGTTCCAAAAAACTAAAAATTTCACAAATAACATCTGAAACCTTATGACAAAAAAGCCATGGGTCTAGCATCCAGGATCTGAGAAAAGCTTACCCACCTCCTCCAGAGGCATTGAGGAAACAGTGAGTTCAAGAAGCTCAACAGGTACCTACACCTTGTTGCTTGTTGCTCCTGGGGACTCTTGATTCCTTTTCTGTCCCTTGCTCTTGTTGTTCAGTCACTCAGTCGTGTCTCACTCTTTGCAACCCCATGGACTGCAACATGCCAGTCATTCCTGTCCTTCACCATAACCTGGAGCTTGCTCAAACTCATGCCCATTGAGTCGGTGATGCCATCCAACCATCTCATCCTCTGTTGTTCTCTTCTCCTCCTGCCTTCTATCTTTTCTAGCATCAGGGTCTTTTCCAGTGAGTCAGCTCCTGGCATAACGTAGCCAAAGTAAAGGAGCTTCAGCTACAACATCAGTCCTTCCAATGAATATTCAGGGTTGATTTCCTTTAGCATTGGCTGGTTGGATCTCCTTGCAGTCCAAGGGACTCTCAAGAGTCTTCTCCAGCACCACAATTCAAAAGCATCATTATTTAGCACTCAGCCTCCTTTATGGTCCAACTCTCACATCGGTACAATGACTACTGGAAACACCATAAGCTTTGACTATATGGACCTTTGTTGGCAAAGTGGTATCTCTGCTTTTTAGTACACGTCTAGGTTTGTCATAGCTTCCCCAGTGCTGTTAAAAGATAAACTGGTGCATATTACAATTTTTAAGAATTTATTTGAGCAAAAGTCAAATGAAATTGGGCAGATCTAAATCAGAAGTAGCCAGGAGGGCAGCACCAAGAAGTGTAGGGGAGAGACATTTATAGAGAAGAGGAAGAAGTGAAGTAAAGCAATTATTAATTGTCTATAGCTTAGAATCTAGTTTGCTATTTGTGACTGTTGTCCTTAGTATGTTATTTCCTAAATTTGAGGCATTTATAGGCTTAGATTTTGGTTTGCTTATATAGACTCTCACAGCATGGAAACCACTTTAGCCTATGGAATGACCTACTTGTTTAATTGATTTAATAGTGACCACATTTCAGCCCAATGGAAAATAATAGAACTTTGGAATAGAAACTGAGAGATAGCCCTCAAGTTCTGCTCCCATATACCTTAAGCAAGTGACTCAAATTCTCTGAGCCTCTGATCCCCCACTTTTAAAACAGGGAGCTCAAAATATGCCAGAATCCCACAGATTACATCTCTCAGGACATCACTTTTCAAGATTAAGTACAGAATCTGTGGTAAAATAAGTTCAGTAGATACTGTGACATACATAACACTATATGATTCATGATGTGTATTAACAATCAAAATCCCAATATATCCTTTAGTAGTGAAACTCATTTTTTCATGGAACCACTTAAAAGCTTCGTATAGGAGCAAAGTCTTACAGAATTCTTTAGGAAAGACTGGATGAAGTATTTTCAAATACTTCTTTGAGATTTAATCTGTGACACTGTGAAGAGTACACCTGCCTTGTAACCTGAGGCTCCAGATAATCAACTGATTATCAGCAGTGGCACTTTCCAGAAGTTTTTCTTTGGTGACATGACTTTCGACTCAGACTCTGCCAACTGCACCATATATTCACTTCCTTTACATCATGAGAAACGCTGGGCTGGAAGCACAAGCTGGAATCAAGATTGCCGGGAGAAATATCAATAACCTCAGATATGCAGATGACACCACCCTTATGGCAGAAAGTGAAGAGGAACTAAAGAGCTTCTTGATGAAAGTGAAAGAGGAGAGTGAAAAAG
>NW_011494611.1:1339474-1347285 GCF_000754665.1 Bison bison bison
CATGGGAAATAGATGGGGAAACAGTGGAAACAGTGTCAGACTTTATTTTTCTGGGCTCCAAAATCACGGCAGATGGTGACTGTAGCCATGAAATTAAAAGACACTTACTCCTTGGAAGGAAAGTTATGCCCAAACTAGATAGCATATTCAAAAGCAGAGACATTACTTTGCCAACAAAGGTTCATCTAGTCAAGGCTGTGGTTTTTCCTGTGGTCATGTATGGATGTGAGAGTTGGACTGTGAAGAAGGCTGAGTGCCGAAGAATTGATGCTTTTGAACTGTGGTGTTGGGGAAGACTCTTGAGAGTCCCTTGGACTGCAAGGAGATCCAACCAGTCCATTCTAAAGGAGATCAGCCCTGGGATTTCTTTGGAAGGAATGATGTTAAAGCTGAAACTCCAGTACTTTGGCCACCTCATGTGAAGAATTGACTCACTGGAAAAGACTCTGATGCTGGGAGGGATTGGGGACAGGAGGAGAAGGGGATGACAGAGGATGAGATGGCTGGATGGCATCACTAACTTGATGGACATGAATTTGAGTAAACTCCGTGAGTTAGTGATGGACAGGGAGGCCTAGTGTGCTGCAATTCATGGGGTCACAAGGAGTCGAACACAACTGAGCGACTGAACTGAACTGAACTTACATATATTAGTCAAAATCCTTTTAGTCTCTAGTTACAGAAACCTAATTAAAACTACTTAAAAATTTCAAGTGAAATTATAATCTGCCATTTCTTTGACAATAGCACAAAGGTAGAAAAATATGTAATTTATTGTTCAGTCACCAAATTGTGTCTGACTCTTTAGGATCCCGTGGACTGCAGCTTGCCAGGTTCCCCTGTCCTTCACTATCTCCCAGAGTTTGCTCAAATTCCTGTCCATTGCGTTTGTGATGCTGTCTAACCATCTCATCCTCTGCTGACCCATTTTCATTTTGCTTTCAATCTTTCCGAGCATCGGGGTCCTGAACATCCATCCATTTGTCCATTTATTCTTTTGGAAAATACTTATTAACAGAATTAAAATAAATACATTTGTACTTAAATGTATTTAAAAAAAATATATGTTGCTGCATCAGGTCTTCATTAAGGAATCTTTAGTTGCAGCATGCAAACTCTTAGTTGCAACATGTGAGATCTAGTTCCCTGGCCAGGGATCGAACCTGGGCCCACCCCTCTATTGGGAGCGTGGAATCTTAGACCCCTGGACCACCAGGGAAGCTCCCATATTGTATTTAGAATGGCTTGGGATATATAAACAGTTTGGTTTTGAGTAAATCAGTTTTTTATCTGATTCCAACATCATTTTCCTGAAAGTGAGAATAATTATACTTACTGTATAGAATTGCCATAAAGATGAAATGGGATCAGAAGTGTAAGGTACTGGTGCAAAGACAGAAACAAGTTAAATAGTTTGAGCTTATCTTACCTAAGGAGGAACTTTGGATGCAAAGATGGGAAAATAGCTTCTCTCACCTTTGAGTACCATATATAGGGGTAGGCGAGAACCCCAATCACTATGATGCTTTGTTCAGTTCAGTCACTCAGTCGTGTCCAACTCTTTGCGACCCCCATGGACTGCAGCATGCCAGGCCTCCCTGTCCATCACCATCTCCCGGAGTTTACCCAAACTCATGTCCATTGAGTCGGTGATGATGCTTTGTGGAGAGTCAAATAATTGGAAGATCTGGGTTGCAGGAAGGCTAATTTCACTTTTTTCAGAGAAAGAGAAATGGGTACTATTACAGTAAGAGGTAGGGGGTGCATGTATATTGCAACTTGCTTTTACCTATAGGGCTTCCCTTGTGGCTCAGTTGGTAAAGAATACCTATGGAAGCATGGCCAATAGTGAGCCATCCCTATGATGAGATTAAGGTGTGTCAAGCAGTGAAAACTAAACCTCAAATGTGAAAAAGGGATTAAAAGATTGAGAGCCATTGAATTGAGGTGGAGGCAGCAAGTGAACTAATGTACATCACTATTATATCTTCCTCTTCATTGACAGACAGGACTATCAAATCAGAGAGTTTGTTTTTGAGCCCAGATGTAGCCTTCAATAACCAGTATCAAATGAATGTGACATCTTAGAAGAAATATACCTTTTTAAAGCCTTTTGTTTTAGATAAAGATGGGGATGGTAAGTTACATTTCCATTTAGTAACCAACTCCAGCTAAATGGTAGTGGCTACATTACGTTGTAGAGGAGGATTCTGGTTTTGCTCAGGCTTTTAAGAAAGACAATCATTAGCCTGTTCTAGTGTATTTTCAGAGGTCCTGGGAAAGCATTTTTGCCCCCAGCTTCCTCTCTCACAAAGCCTAACATCAGATGATTCATTTATTCAAAATGACATGCACAGTACTGAGTCAATAAACTGAAAATTCTATTCAATTTAGCAAGAGCAACCATGAAAAGAATTGCCATAAGAGAAACAGAGGGGTATCACAACTAATTTAAAGAAAGAGAATGTGTCCCAGCATGCTTTGAAGGGACTAACAGATGAACTGAGCCTTGGAGAAGGAGGAGAGTTTCACGAGATGAGAGACAGGAGAGCATAGTATTCTAGACAGAGAGATTGTCTGAGTGAAACCAGAAGCCAGAAATACCACAGTGTATGAGAGACACCAGGGAAAAGCAGTGTGCTTAAAGGGAAAGCAAGGAGTGATAGAAATAAAGCTATAAGTAAGCAAGGGCCTGTATCAAAAAGGGTCTTGATGCTAAAGTGTTTACACTATTCAATAAAGATGGAAATCATGTAAATAATCAAGGACAGAAGTGACATGTTCAGAACTGTGTTAGCAAAAAGATATCATTGGTAACAACACACATCAAAGGAACAATTAGAGGGACTAATGGATTTGGTTGAAGCTTCTTGGCCACCTGATGCTAAGAACTGACTCATTGGAAAAGACCCTGATGCGAGGAAAGATAGAAGGCGGTGGGAGAGGATGAGATGGGTAGATAGCATCAGTGACTCAATGGACAGGAGTTTGAGCAAACTCTGGGATGTAGTAAAGGACAGGGAAGCCTGGTGTGCTGCAGCCCATGGGGTTGCAAAGAGTCAGACATGACTCAGCGACTGAACAACAGCAACAGCAATGGATTTGGAAATAGCAATCTGAGTTTCTATCTTATCTGGGGACAAAATCTTTGCATGAAATTGGGATCTCAGTTTTCTCCAGTAGAAAATAATTGAGTTGGACAAGGTGATTTCATTGGGTTTTTACAGGTATATTATTAACATTTTATACCAATACTTTTGTAACTGGCTTGTATAATTATCTGTTCCTCAATTACATTATTTGAATAATAGAATCATTTCTGGATTTTCAACCATGTACAAAGAAAGTTCATCGTGTAAACAAGGTCGCAAATAATTTTGAAAAATGAGAAAAAGCCAAGATGGTAAGTTATCAGTTTGTTTTCTAAATAAATAGCTAGCCCATAGAAAATGAGGAAGCCTCAGAGTTAACATGACAAAGAGTGAGAAAAGAACTGTGTCACTTTTTTCTCAGTTTAGAAGTCTGGACCCTCAGAGCCTCCAGAAATTTTATAGATCCCTATTCCTATGGTTTTCAGTTTCTGTTCCACCATAAGCTGGTAGAACGATAGTTCTTTCTTCTTCTCCAGTGAGAGAAAACCCAGTTTTACATATATTTTTCATACTGAATATCTTTCCGTCCTTCTTCTTGTCTGCCATGTGGAATATTCCCTTTCTAACTCTGTATTATTCTGAAAGAACTGGCAAGCATGCAGTCTTGCTTCTTTAGCAGCAGAGATGTGCCATTTCATTGGAATTTCTCAGATCATAAGAGACAGGGAGTAGGGGTGGGGGAAGCAGATATGTTCTCCCTCCATCTCTCTTCTAGGACCATCTTGCTACCACACGTTGAAGTTCTGGCTGAGAATGAAGCCAAGTAGTTATAGGTATACGACGGGTAGAGAAATGGATCTCTGATGACAGCTTTTGATCCCCGACCCAGTCATGTCTGGCATGCTTTGATTTTTTTTTCCTCTTGTTTTACTTTTAAACTTGTTTGAATTCCATTTCTGCCACTTGTAATGTAAAAAGTTTTGAGATGTATTTATATATGGGTATTTCATGTATGACTTTATTTAAGGAAAGATTTTTTCCACTGTTTTTCTCTGACAAAATATAAATTTGGGAACTGCTGATCTCATCCAATGTAATTGCTTACAGAGGAGGTAACTGAAGGAAAATACAAGGTCATTTCCCCAATTTTATGCAGCAAATACATGGAAGAGCTGATACCAGCATGCAAGGTCCATATTCGTTTTTATCTCCCATGGCATTTGGAACTGCTTGTCTACTGATATTTCTGATACATGCGTAATTCTACCACCCATCTCTATCAAACATCACTGTGACTCACCAAATATCGAGAAAGAATATTTCCACTGTCCAGTAGGGAAATATTTGGGGAAGAACGTTTATCTATCCCAACAGAGATGGAGCAAAGACTTCTCACGCTTGCCACACACAGAGTTGTGTTTAGCAACAGAGGAGGAAAATGTGCCTGATCAACCAGACAGTGTGGAAATGACCTTGCAGGATTCTTGGAAGCCCTTATCCCCAACAAGGGCAGTACTACTTTGACAGTGTCAGTGGTTGGATCATTGTGGTCCTGGAGCACCACCTCCTGGCTGTATCTGAGGTTTAGTTTGCCTTTACCAGTCAAAGAAGATCCAATATTTAACACTAGCAATTTGGGACCTTAGAACTAGAATGACCTTTAGCAATGACCTAGTCTGTTATTTCTATTTTATGCATGAGGAGACAGACTCAGAGAGCAACAGTACCCTTCCCATGAATGTTATAGTCAGCGAAGAGCAGCCATAGACAGAGACTCCGAATGTATTGACTTCCTACTAGTACCCAATTCTCTTGCTGTAAAAGTAAAGGATTATTAACCATAAGAAACTAAAATTAGTCCTGAAGTGGGGGTAGAAGTATGCAGGGGCAATTTGTAAGACTGAGAGGACAATGGAACAATTGGATCAGAAACAAGGAACAACTGGGAATCTAGAAGGAATTGCAGGCCGTCTCTTTAGGACACCATCACAGTTCATTATAAATCCGTTTCAAATATTTCCCATTCTTATATTACTTCACTCAAGATTAAATCCCAGCAAGATCAAGACTGATCGGCCTAGCTTGATACACTTGCCAACACATGACAAGAAAATATGAGCCCCTGACGGATGGCTCCTTTAAGACATTTTAGGAAATACCTCTATAGGGAGAAGTATTTTCCCAAAGGAAAATTGCATGCTATTCCAAAAAAGAAGGGAGAAGGGAGACAAAAACAACAGATGTCCACTGCAGGAACAAAGCCAAGGATATGACTCAGGCATTTCCAAAGGAGAGTCATGAAGCATCTACTCAAAGACCACAGCATGAATTCTCATTGGGTGAGTTTCCTATGCATTGCTGATGCCTTAGCTCCAAAGCAAGGAAAGCCAGTGTGCCTCGAAGTCTCTGAGGCACCTCTTCGTCAGTACTGTTTGCTCCACTGCTCTTCAAACAAGGACAATTTGACCTCCAACTATGGTTGATGCTTGAACAACTCAGAGGGGAATGAAGAACCAACTCACTGCCCAGTTGAAAAGCTGCTTGTAACTATACATTTGGCTTTCTGTATCCACAGTCCCCATCTTTGGATTGAAGTACCCACTGATCGTGTAGTCCTATAGTACATATTTATTATGTATGTAAATGTACACAATTCAAATCCATGTTGTTCAATGGTCAACTGTATTTTAGGACCTGGGGACCAGGTATTATATACAAGACCATTTAATTAATACCCAGGCCTCGGTACTAATGGAAATTATGAAAGGCTTAATAGAAATGCTTCAAAATCACAGTATTCATTTTTGTCTTCTCTTCCAAAGAAGGGATTTATTTGGTATATATGAGAGCCCTTTATGGGCTTCCCTGGTGGCTCAGTGGTTAAAAAAAAAAACAAAAAACTGCCTTCCAATGCAAAAGACATGCGTTTGATCCCTGGGTTGGGGACATCCCCTGGAGAAGGAAATGGCAACCTTCTCCAGTATTCTTGCCTGGGAAAATCCCACAGACAGAGGAGCCTGGTGAACTACAGTCCATGGAGTCTCAAGAGTTGGACATGACTTAGCAACTAAATCAACAACATTAGATCCCTTTTAGATCAGGGCTTCCGTGCTTTGGCACTGTTGACATTTGGGGCTGGTTAATTATTTATAATTATTTTGAAAGGCTGTTCTGTCCATTGCTGGCAATTGAGCCGCATCCTCCTCTTCCACCTGCCAGATGCCAGCAGCAAATCCTCAGTCCTGACAGCTAAAAATGTCTCTAACTTCTTTTTTTTTTTTACCAATTTTCCATTGGCAGGATGTTTTTTGAGGGGGGAGGAAGATTAGTCTTATTTAATAACTACTGACCTATACATTTGGAGATGACCACAGGGATTCACAGAATCAATTTCATTTCTACCTGAGAGGGAACATTTTATCAGTCAATACCACTCAGTAATGGTAGAATGTGTCCTTGAAAGGAGAGAATTCACTCCATGTCTAGGGATATTAGGCAGACACTGAACAATCCTAGTTAGAAATGCAATAAGGAGAAAGGGATGTCAGGTGGGTGTGTTTTTTTGTTTGTATGTTTGGTTCCATTTTATTCATTAAATGAAAAAATTCAGAATCATTCATTAGACAATTTAACTCTGTTTACTCAGTAGATATGTGTTTCTGTTCAGTTATTTTGATTATAAAAAGCCAATGAGGCCCAGTTTAACTCTAGATAAGGAATTCATATGTACAGGAAATGGGGGGGGGGGAATGACATTAAATATCAAGGTACTTTATAGGACTTAATACTCCCACCATGAATATTTCATGCAAAGAGGGGCTCAATAAAGGACAGAAATGGTATGGACCTAACAGAAGCAGAAGGTACTAAGAAGAGGTGTCAAGAATATACAGAAGAACTATACAAAAAAGAGCTTCATGACCCAGATAATCACGATGGTGTGATCACTCACCTAGAGCCAGACATCCTGGAACGCAAAGTCAAATGGGCCTTAGAAAGCATCACTATGAACATGGCTACTGGAGGTGATGGAATTCCAGTGGAGCTATCTCAAATCCTAAAAGATGATGCTGTGAAAGTGCTGCACTCAATATGCCAGCAAATTTGGAAAACTCAGCAGTGGCCACAGGACTGGAAAAGGTCAGTTTTCATTCCAATCCCAAAGAAAGGCAATGCCAGAGAATGCTCAAACTACAGCACAATTGCACTCATTTCACACTCCAGTAAAGTAATGCTCAAAATTCTCCAAGCCAGGCTTCAGCAGTACATGAACCGTGACCTTCCAGATGTTCAAGCTGGTTTTAGAAAAGGCAGAGGAACCAGGGATCAAATTGCCAACATCTGCTGGATCATGGAAAAAGCAAGAGAGTTCCAGAAAAACATCTATTTCTGCTTTATTGGCTATGCCAAAGCCTTTGACTGTGTGGATCACAATAAACTGTGGAAGATCCTTGAAGAGATGGGAATACCAGAGCACCTGACCTGCCTCTTGAGAAACCTATATGCAGGTCAGGAAGCAACAGTTGGAACTGGACATGGAACAACAGACTGGTTCCAAATAGGAAAAGGAGTCTGTCAAGGCTGTATATTGTCACCCTGCTTATTTAACTTCTATGCAGAGTACATCAAGAGAAACGCTGGGCTGGATGAAGCACAAGCTGGAATCAAGATTTTTGGGAGAAATATCAATAACCTCAGATATGCAGATGACACAACCCT
>NW_011494611.1:1347385-1362574 GCF_000754665.1 Bison bison bison
AAGTTGGCTTAAAGCTCAACATTCAGAAAACAAAGATCATGGCATCTGGTCCCATCACTTCATGGGATATAGATGGGGAAACAGTGCAAAGAGTGTCAGATTTTATTTTTGGGGCTCCAAAATCACTGCAGGTGGTGATTGCAGCCATGAAATTAAAAGACACTTACTCCTTGGAAGGAAAGTTATGACCAACCTAGACAGCATATTAAAAAGCAGAGACATTACTTTGCCAACAAAGGTTCGTCTAGTCAAGGCTATGGTTTTTCCAGTGGTCATGTATGGATGTGAGAGTTGGACTGTGAAGAAGGCTGAGTGCTGAAGAATTGATGCTTTTAAACTGTGGTGTTGCAGAAGACTCTTGAGAGTCCCTTGGACTGCAAGGAGATCCAACCAGTCCATTCTAAAGGAGATCAGCCCTGGGTGTTCATTGGAAGGACTGATACTAAAGCTGAAACTCCAGTACTTTGGCCACCTCATGCAAAGAGTTGACTCATTGGAACAGAGTCTGCTGCTGGGAGGGATTGGGGGCAGGAGGAGAAGGGGACGACAAAGGATGAGATGGCTGCATGGCATCACTGACTCGATGGACATGAGTTTGAGTAAACTCTGGGAGTTGGTGATGGACAGGGAGGCCTGGCGTGCTGCAGTTCATGGGGTTGCAAAGAGTTGGACATGACTGAGAGACTGAACTGAAGTGAACTGAACTGAATACTCCCACCATCACTCTGTCCTTTTGGGGCTCACGGTCAGCCTTTTGATGTCTGTCTGACCTTTTGTGCTGTTATCTTCTTTCCACCAGCTGGCTACCTTTGCTTACTTACAATTATTACTTCCTTAAGAGTTGAGTTTGTTCATGACTCATTAAGGCAATTCTAAATTCTTTCTCTAATTAGTAATGTTAGGGATTTAGCTCCAAACTGACATTTTTCTTCTTTCAGTAATCCCAAATTCTAGTTTCTGAAAAAATAAAAAAGGAATCTAAAAGGTCAGTTCCTCATGTTGCACTAGATAGGCGCATAGATAATTGCTCTGCGTATGGACTGATGTTTGTATTCATTATTGTGCCTTTGGTTACCCGCAACAGAAAACCCTGATTCAATTAGCTTAAACCACAAGGTAAGTCTGCCTTTAGTTATGAGGTCCTACAGTAGGACTTCTCCTAGGTCCTTTAATTGATGACCCAAGAATCTGGGTTCTTTATTTCAGTCTTCTTTGCTCTCTTCAGATGCTAGGTCTGTTCTAAGGCTGACTCCCCTCTCATGATCTTTGTAGTAGCCGAGTCTAAGCATCTCAACCAAACATCGCAACATCCTGTACAGGAAGACACTTACTAAGTTTTGCTTTCTAAGAATGAGGAAATTTTCCCAGAAGTTCATCAGGAGAATTTCCCACATCAGCTTCACATTTCATTTACTGGAACTATGACACATGCCATGTCTAAAACAAATGCTACCAAAGGGAACGAGATTACTAAGATGGGTTTAGGTTTTCCTTCTGAGCAGGAGATGAAGTCAACTTTCGTAAATGACTGGTACTTGTACAAACACCAGATTGTGTTATCAAGAAGGAGATAGATTTAGATGTTGGTGGTAATGGTATTAGATTCAGTTGACTTTGGATTGAGTGGCCACTTGTCCTTTTGCTATGACCAAGGCCAAGTAGGATGTCATGCGGGCACATTCTGGCTGTCTAGCTAACCTATGGATGTGTCTACTCTTAGGTCTGGTACTCACTATAAATCCAGTAAATTGTGGTCAAGAGACCACATGGTAGAAAATGTACATTTCTCTGTGACAGCAACTGTAAATGGAGCATTTTTCTTCAGATGGGGTTTAAGGAGTTGTTAGAACCATGATTCTGTGCCTTTCTCACCCATTCACCTTCTATATGTCATCTTCCTCACTTATTCAATTCTTCGTTTATTAAGCCTCTGTTGAGTGCCTACTGTGTGCCAAACACTTTGGACACAGGAATGAATTAGACATAAGGTAGGAAGAAAGGAATCCATGGTATTGGTGTGGATACAGAAATATACAGGGAGATTAATAAAGGCACCTTAGGGTACGAGTATAGAAGTATGTCAAAGCACACATACAAAATTAAAGAGGGCCAATTTTATAGAGAAAAGGAGCCTAAGTAGTGGAGCAGGAGGAAGGCAAAGGCACCTAGACTCCTTAATTGAAAGAAGTCTTCTTTTTTGTGCCCACAACACACAGCTTGTGGGATCTTAGTTCCCAGAATAGGGGTCAAATCTGGGGCCTCTGCAGTGAGAATGTGGAGCCCCACTGGACTGACAGGGAATTCCTTAGGAACTCTTAATGGAGGTTGCAATGATTAATAATAGCTTAATGAAGCTAACTACTCCAAAGATGTGAAATTTTAGCTAAGAGTTTACGCTAGCAAGAAATGGCCAAACAATGGAATTCCTGGAAGAAGTAACAAATTGGTTTATGAAAGTCTTTCTCTTTGCTTCAGCATTCAGTCTTTAATAATGCTAAATGTACTAATAGAATTATTTTGCATTCTGATACTGCCTCATCATGAACTTTGATATCTGTTAGCAAAATTCATCTTTGAGTTAACCTTATGAGTCTAACAGCAGAACTCTATTCCTATTTAAGATGGTTCTAGAAATAAGATTAAGCCCCATCTAAAGTGTATTCAAGGAGACATAGAACAAATAAACACAAGAACATTGACTTGAACTCAAGAACTTTGGTTTCTATACCCACGCTTTGTTCTATACCATATGCTGCTTAAAACCTTGTGTTTCTTGCTTGATAGAAACAAAGTCAGAGGTTATTAAATGGAACTAATTATGATACTCAAAGCCTGTCCAAGTTAGTATCAATATTTTAAAAGTATGATGACTATAAAGTCAATGCAAATTGACTTCTTTTAGAAACACACACATTGGGTCAAACTAAGCTAAGTGTTCCAGGTAGAAATCACCAGGGTCCTGCTACACACAATAGATAAAAATAATCTATAACTAGCATGTCATATCTGTATGTATAAATTGTGTCTTAAAGATATTGGGAGAAAGTTTGCTCTCTTAAAGAGGTTAAATATTGCTGCCTGCCATCCTGTTTACACTGCTAATTTGCTTTTCAAATCCTTTTAGCCAGATAAAGCAAAGGTAAACTTCAGAATAGGCCCTGTACAAATTATCACCAATTCTAAATTAATGAGCTTTTTGCTTTATCTGAGTTGCAGAAAGACTAAACAAATGTGCTGGAATCGTATGTTTTCTTTCCATCTGAGGGTTATATTCCCCTTTTAGCACTGTTTCCTCTCTTGGGGAATTCAAGGGGTCCACAGGTTTAAAGAAATCCAGTGTTTCTGCTTGAAATGGACAGCCAGTCCCACCCTCTGACTTCCTTTCTTCTACCTCCTGACTTTCTTTGTCTCACCCAGTAGGTGACTAGGCCTCACTTACTGATTTAATCTAATTTTTCCATTTCCAAATTCACATTAGACAGCATCAAGTACTAATTTAATTGTGTGCAAAGTCTTCTCTTCTCTATAACCGTGTGTGGGGAGGAAAAGTTCTCAGTGGGAGTGCTGCCCTACATAGTTTTACTAAAATAACAATGGTTTATTGTGTCCCACGGTCCATCATCTGGCCTGGTTGAGGCCAACTAAATCCCATTTGTATACTGTTCTTTATTCTCATTTGTGCTTGGAAGTTAGACCCACTCTTCCCAGTTTAGGAAATTTGTAATGAGAACATTGGATCCAGACAGATCCTGCTTTGATCCCTGCTCTGCACCCTCAGGCATGTGACTCCCCCTCATTAGATTCAATTTCCCCACATGTAAAGTGAGAGTATTTAATGTGATTAGGATTACACAAAATATTCAACAAATATTTCACAAAATATTCAACATGTTTTACTTCCACCTCACTAAATTTTTGTCAGAGTAGTATTCTTTAATTGCCCACATCATCACAACTACTCAAATATTGTTTGGGCATTTCTCAGAGCATTTTAGAAAGCATCAGGAGAGGTGATTATCTGCTAAACCCTCGGCCACAAGCACAGAACCCAATTTATGGTATTCTTTTGCAAAATATCTGATGGTATCCACAGTATAGAAAGTGAACATCGGTTTTGTGGCCAAAAGCAGAATAAGCCCTTCTTCTTCGAAGCATTTGCCAGGAGAACAAAAATTAATTTTTGAAATTTATTCTTACCTTCCACCATGACCAGACTGAATGTATATATTCATGACCCACATGTTTCTCCTGCCACAAAAATTTATTTTTTTTTAACATTTACCATTTCACCTGTATTATATAGGAGATGACTTTAAAGCATGAGTAAACCTATAAATAAGCTTGAATTATTTCTCTCTCCAAAGAAAACAAAAATAACACAGACTGACAAAAGAGCAACAAGTTACAAGCAGGTGCATTTTGTAAACCCTATCTGCTCTCTCCTGTTTAGAATATTTTTCTCCAACAGCAGTAATAACCAAACAAGCAAATACCAAAACAATAATAATTATAAAATCCAATCAAACAAAGCAAATTCTTTTTGTTTTAATTTTTATTTTATTGCAGTACAGTCGATTTACAATGTTGTGTTTCTTTCAGGTATACAGCGGAACGATTCAGTTCTACATAGACATATTTTTATTCCAAAAGCAAATTCTTAAAACCAATCAAATACCCAACCAACCACCAGCAACACCACCAGAAAACACACCGTTTTGATCACCACCTACTGCAAAGGACGTCTAACTCCATAGCCCCGGGGCAGCTTGCTCTCTTCAGGGGCTCCGGTCTTGTGTGCTTGTGCTAAGTTCCTTGAGTCTTGTCCAACTCTTTGCAAACCTCTGGACTGTAGCCTGCCAGGCTCCTTTGTCCATGGGATTCTCCAGGCAAAAATACTGGAGTGGGTTGCCAGGTCCTCCTCCAAGGGATCTTCCCAACTTTTGTGCTTGGTGCCTCTCAAATATTTCTACCTGAATATCCCACAAGTACTCCTAACCAAAATGCTCAATATTTAATAATTTCTATTCAAATCTCCTCCATTATTCATGTTGACTTATCTCAATGAGTGACTAAAGCAAGACAAAAATGTAGGGAATTATTCTTGACTCCTCTTTCTGATGTACCTTTCACAAAGATTCATTTCCCAAGTCTTTATACTCCTAACACCTAACATTCTCAAACACTTTTATTTTTCTTCCATCTCTGGTGTATATGTTACCACTATTATCTTTGCAATTGACTTCTTAATAGTGCCATTCTTTGTTGATCAATGAGTTCTCCATTTGGCAGCTTCAAATGGGAATGGCATTTTGTTGCTTCTCTGTTTAAAACATCAGTGGTTCCAATTGCCCTCTAGATTAAATCCAACTCATTTACATGGCTTTCAGGTCTCAATGAAATCAGACCCTGATTTTTCAACAATGAACCCTGATGAAGTTTTCCAATCACTTTTACTCTGCTCACTGCCCTCCTCCTAATCTTTAATTCAGTGTTCTCAAACCTGACTATACCTTAAGATCACCTGGAATTGTGAAATCTAAAAAAAAAAAAAAAAAAAATAGTACAAAGAATCTGTATACAAAATAGAAGCAAAGTTTTGGATATAGAACACAAACTTATAGTTATCAGGGGATAAGAAGGGGAAAGATAAATTGGAAGATTGGGATTGACACAAACACACTACTATATGTAAAAAAGTAACCAATAAGGAGATGCTCTCTACAGTCAGCAAAAGCAAGACCAGGAACTGACTGTGACTCAGATCATGAACTCCTTCTTGCAAAATTCAGAGCTAAATTGAAGAAAGTAGGGAAAACCACTAGATCATTCAGGTATGACCTAAATCAAATCCCTTAAAACTATATAGTGGAAGTGACAAATAGATTCAAGAGATTAGATCTCATAGAGTGCCTGAAGAACTATGGATGGAAGTTAGTGACATTGTATAGGAGGTGGTGATCAAAACCATCCCCAAGAAGAAGAAATGCAAAAAGGAAAAGTGGTTGTCTGAGGGGGCCTTATGAATAGCTGAGAGAAGAAGAGAAGCAAAGGCAAAGGAGAAAAGGAAAGATATATCCATCTGAATGTAGAATTCCAAAGAATAGCTAGGAGAGATAAGAAAGCCTTCCTCAGTGATCAGTGTAAAGAAACAGAGGAATGTAATAGAATGGGAGAGACCAGAGATCTCTTCAGGAAAATTAGAGATACCAAGGGAACATTTCATGCAAAGATGGGCTCAATAAAGGACAGAAATGGTATGGATCTAACAGAAGCAGAAGATATTAAGAAGAGGTGGCAAGAATACACAGAAGAACTGTACAGAAAAGATCTTCATGACCCAGATAATCATGATGGTGTGATCACTCACCTAGAGCCAGACATCCTGGAATGCAAAGTCAAGTGAGCCTTAGAAAGCATCACTACGAACAAACCTAGTGAAGATGATGGAATTCCAGTTGAGCTATCTCAAATCCTAAAAGATGATGCTATGAAAGTGCTGCACTCAATATGCCAGCAAATTTGGAAAACTCAGCAGTGGCCACAGGACTGGAAAAGATAAATTTTTGTTTCAATCCCAAAGAAAGGCAATGCCAAAGAATGTTAAAACTACCACATGATTGCACTCATCTCACACGCTAGTAAAGTAATGCTCAAAAGTCTCCAAGCCAGGCTTCAATAGTACATGATATGAGGACTTCCAGATGTTCAAGCTGGATTTAGAAAAGACAGAGGAACAAGAGACCCAATTGCCAACATCCACTGGATCATAGGAAAAGCAAGAGATTTCCAGAAAAACTTCTGTTTCACTGACTACACTAAAGCCTGTGACTGTGTGGGTCATAGAAAACTGTGGAAAATTCTTAAATTTTCCAGACCACCTTACCTGTCTCCTTAGAAATCTGTATGCAGGTCAAGAAGCAACAGTTAAAACTGGATATGGAACAACAGACTGCTTCCAAATTGGGAAAGGGGTACATCAAGACTGTATACTGTCACCTTGCTTAGTTAACTTATACACAGAGTACATCGTGCAAAATGCCAGACTGTATGAAGCACAGTCTGGAATCAAGATTGCTGGGAGAATTATCAATAATCTCAGATATGCAGATAACACCACCCTAATGGCAGAAAGCAAAGAGGAACTAAAGAGTCAGTTGATGAAAGTGAAAGAGGAGGGTGAAAAAGCTGGCTTAAAACTCAGCATTCAAAAAGCTAAGAACATGGCATTTGGTCCCATCACTTCATGGCAAATAGATGGGGAAACAATGGAAATAGTGAGAGACTTTATTTTCTTGGGCTCCAAAATCACTATAGATGGTGACTGTAGCCATGAAATGAAAAGACACTTGCTCCTTGAAAGCAAAGCTATGACTAACCTAGATAGCACATTAAAAAACAGAGACATTACTTTGCTGACAAAGATCCATCTAGTCAAAGCTATGGTTTTTCCAGTAGTCATGTACGGATGTGAGTTGGACTATAAAGAAAGCTGAGGGCCAAGGAATTGATGCTTTTGAACTGTGGTGTTGGAGAAGACTCTTGAGAGTCCCTTGGACTGCAAGGAGATTCAACCAGTCAATGCTAAAGGAAATCAACCCTGAATATTCATTGGAAGGACTGATGCTGAAGCAGAAACTCCAATACTTTGGTCATCTTTGGTGAAGAGCTGACTTATTGGAAAACATCAGGGGATGTTGGGAAAGATTGAAGGCAGGAGGAGAAGGGGATGACAGAGAATGAAATGATTGGATGGCATCACTGACTCGGTGTACATGAGTTTGAGTAAGCTCTGGGAGTTGGTCATGGACAGGGAAGCCTGGCGTGCTGCAGTCCATGGGGTCGCAAAGAGTCAGACACGACTGAGCGACTGAAATGACTGAAATAATAAGGACATACTGTATAGCACAGGTAACTCTACTCAACACACTTCTCGCCTAAATGGGGAAACAATCTAGAAAAGAGTGAATATATGTAAACCAGATTTACTGTACTGTACACTGGAATGCAACATATTGTAAATAAATTATACTCCAATAATTTTTTTAGAAAGTAGACAAATTCATCATTATACTTAAAGATATTAATACTCATCTCTGTAATTAATGGAAGTAGTTGACAAAAAACAAGAGGAGATACAAAAGATTTGAACAAAACTATTAGCCAACTTGACTTAACTGGCTTTTATAGTACACCGCTCAACAACAAAATAGTAAACATTCAAGTGCAAATTTTTTTCACCTACATAGAACATATTTTAGGCCATGAAACAAGTATCAATAAATTTCGAAAGACTCAATGCATACAAAGCATTGCCTTGACCAAGGTAGAATTAAATTAGAATTATCTCCAGAAAACCCCAAAACTTTGGGAAATAAATAACTCATTTCTAAGTGACCATAGGACAAATAGAAAATTAAAACTTAAATTGGAAAAAAATAAAGTAATAAAAACAATATATCAAAATATGTGAGTTACTGTTAATGCAGTTCTTTATGGGAAACTTAAAGCATTAATATCTTTATTAGGAAAGAAGAAAGATCACAATACAATGACATCATGTCCACTTTTAAAAACTAGAAAAAGAAGAATAGACTAAATCTAAAGTAAGCTAGAGAAGGGACACATTAAAAATTAGTGCAGCAATCAATAATGTAGAAAATAGAAAAATAATAGAGATAAATCATTGAACCCGATATCTGATTCTTTTACAATATCAATACAATTAACAACTAGTAAGTCTAATTGGAAGCCTTTAGGGAAGCCTGGTAAAAAATCTGCCAGCAATGTGGGAGGCCTGGGTTCGATCCCTGGGTTGGGAAGATCCCCTGGAGAAGGGACAGGATACCCACTCCAATATTCTGACCTGGAGAATTCCATTGACTGTGCAGTCCATGTAGTCACAGAGTCAGACATGGCTGAGTGTCTTTCACTTCCAAACTTTTAAGACTAATTGAGAGAGATTGAGAGACAGATGGAGACAGAGAGACCATGAGATACTGAGAGAGAGAGGGAACACACATTATCATCTGTGAGTCAGAGAATTGACCTCATTATACATTCTACAAATTTTAAAAGGTTAATCAGGAAATATAACAACTTGATGCTAAAAATTTCAACAATTAAATGAAATGGAAAAAAATCCCTGAAAGACAGAAAATTCCAAAGTTCATTCAAGAAGAAACAGCTAAAGTAAATAATCTCTATCTATTAAATAAATTGACTTTGTATTTAAATATCCCACAGGGAAAATCCCAGTTTTCAATGCCTTCACTGATAATGCTACCAAACATTTATGGGAACAATATTCCATTCTACTTGACCTCTTCCAGAAAATTGTAGAGGAGGGACTATTGCCCAACACATTCTATGAGCCAAACAGTATTCTTATCCAAAAATAACAAAAAAAGTATGTTACAAATAAAAGGAAAACATATTCCAGTATCTTTTATGAATATAAATGCAAAATTCTAAGTAAACTTTTAGTAAATCAAAAAAGAATATGTGACATAGATAATGCACAATATTCAGGTGAGATTTATCCCAGGAATGCAAGGTTAGTTTAACATTTGAAAGTAAACTAATACAAATCTTCATATTAACAGACTAAATGTGATGTACTTAGGAATGAATCTGACAAAGACCTGTATGCTGCCAATTCCACAGTATTGCTGAGAAAATTAAAAAAGAACTAAATAAATACAGAAGTATATTGTTTTGTGGGTCAAACACTCAATGTTATTAAAATGTCAATGCTCCCAAACTGATCAGTAGACTCAATGAAATCCTAATAAAACATATTAATGCAAAAATATTTTATAAAAATGTATTTAAGTTTATATAAAATTGGCAAAGAGGAATTAATTTACTTTGTCATAAACATTCAGCTTATGGTTTGGCATTTAAAAGATGCTTTCTTAGTAATTTAATATTTCAATGACAAACACTGAAAGCAATGTTAACACTAAAGGCAGATTTAGATTCATTAAAAGGCATAACTTTAGACTGTCACAGTTGTTGATGACCTCTTAGACTTCTTTGAGGTGTTCAAGTTCATATCAGAGGAGACAAGTAATGTAAAATATTAACAATGCAATCTAGATATCTGATGGTACATTGGTGTTTAACTAAAAACCCTTTAAATTTGCTACATTTTATCTTGCTGCTGCTGCTGCTGCTGCTGCTAAGTCGCTTCAGTCATGTCCAACTCTGTGCGACCCATAGACGGCAGCCCACCAGGCTCTCCCGTCCCTGGGATTCTCCAGGCAAGAACACTGGAGTGGGTTGCCATTTCCTTCTCCAGAGCATGAAAGTGAAAAGTGAAAAGTGAAAGTGAAGTCGCTCAGTCGTGTCCGACTCCTAGCGACCCCATGGACTGCAGCCTACCAGGCTCCTCCATCCACAGGACCCTCTAGGCAAGAGTACTGGAGTGGGGTGCCATTGCCTTCTATTCTTAATTTGGTATTTGTATTAGGGTTATCTGGAAGAACAGAGTAAATAGGATAGATAGATGATAAGGAATTTGCTCATGCAGTTATGGAGGCCAAGTAAGTCCTAAGATGTGCAGAGTAAGTCAGCAGGTTTGAGACCCAGAACAGAAAATGATTTAGATCCAATCTGGTCTCAAGGCCTGAAATCAGGTAAGCCAGTAGCATAGTTTTAATCAGTAGGGGAGCAAGCTTGAGACTCAGGAAGAGACAATGTTTCAGTTTGAATCTGAAGACAAAAAAATCAGATGTCCTAGTTCAAAGAATATCAAGCAGGAAAACAGCTGGTATCCCAGTTTAAAAACTATTAAAAAAGAAGTATTCTCTCTTATCAAGGAGGGTCAGCCTTTTTGTTTTATTCAGGCTTTCAACTGATTGATGAGACCCACCCACATTAGGGAGAGCAATTTTATCTGCTATTGGTCAGTTGCTAAGTCATGTCCGAATCTTTGTAACCCCACAGATGGCAGCACACCAGGCTTCCCTATCCTTCACATCGCCCAGAGTTTTCTCAAACTCATGTCCGCTGAGTCAGTGATGCCATCCAACCATCTCATCCTCTGTTATTCCCTTCTCCTCTTGCCCTCAATCTTTCCTAGTATCAAGGTATTTTCCCATGAGTTGGCTCTTCTCATCAGGTGGCCAAAGTACTGGAGCTTCAGCTTCAGCATCAATCCATCCAATGAATATTCAGGGTTGATTTCCTTTAGGATTGACTAGTTTGATCTCCTTGCTGTCCAAGGGATTCTCAAGAGTCTTCTCCAGCACCACAATTTAAAAACATCAGTTCTTCAGTGCTTAGCCTTTTCTATGGTTCAACTCTCACATTTGTACGTGACTACTGGAAAAAAAAAAAAAACATAGCTTTGACTACACAGACCTTTGTTGGCAAAATGATTTCTCTACTTTTTAATATGCTATCTATGTTTGTCATAGCTTTTCTTTTAAGGAGCAAGTGTCTTTGAATTTTGTGGCTGAAGTTACCATCTGCAGTGATTTGGGAGTCTAAGAAGATAAAATCTGCCACTGTTTTCAATTTTTCACCATCTATTTGCCATGAAGTGATGGGACTGGATACAATGACCTTAGTTTTTTGAATGTTGAGTTTTAAGCTAGCTTTTCCAGTCTCTTCTTTCACCTTCATCAGAAGGCTCTTTAGTTCCTCTTCACTTCATGCCATTAGAGTGGTATCATCTGCATATTTGAGGTTGTTGATATTTCTCCCAGCAGTCTTAATTCCAGCTTGTTATTCATCCATCCTAGCATTTTACACTGGAGTGAGTAGCCTATCCCTTCTTCAGCAGATCTTTCCAACCCAGGAATCAAACGGGGGTCTCCTGCATTACAGGCGGATTCTTTACCAACTGAGCTATGAGGGAAACCCCATGATGTGCTCAACATATAAGTTAAATAAGCAAGTTGACAGTATACACCCTTGATGTACTCCTTTCCCAATTTTGAACCAGTTTGTTGTTTCATGTCTGGTTCTGCTGCTTCTTGACCTTCATACAGCTTTCTCAGGAGACAGGTAAGGTGGTCTGGTGTTTCCATCTATAAGAATTTTCCACAGTTTGCTGTGATTCACACAGTGATAGACTTCAGCATAGTCAATGAAGCAGAAGTATATATATATATATTTTTTTTTTTTTTTTTTTTAATTCCCTTGTTTTTTCTATGATCCAAAGAGGTTGCCAATTCCATCTCTGGTTGCTCAGATTTAAATGTTAATATTATCCAAAAATGCCCTCAGACTAATGTTTAAGAAAATATCTGGGCACCCTGTGGCCCAGTCAAGTTGACCATGAAATTAGTTGTTATAGGACTATCAGAGACCACCATAATACTATCAGGATTTTCTTAAGATGCCATATTTGAGCAGAAGCCTGAATGTGCTGAAGAAATGAGCCATGAGACTCATGGAAAGGGTTTCCATTCAGTTGGAAAGGCAACAGTGTTTTCAGAGAATCCTAAATATGTTTTAGGAATAGCAAGAAAACTAGAGTAACTTGTATGGGAATGAGTATTGGCAATTGCTCTAAAAGAAGTCAGAGGTACAGCCAGGGATCAGGTTGTGAATTTCCTTGTAGACACCAAAAACACATAGATTATATTCTAATTCTGAAAAGTCAGCACTAGAAGAATATGTGCAGAGAAGTTACATGAAGGGATAAGAATGAAAGCATGGGGCTACCTTGAGAGCCTGTTTATATAATCAGTTTCATGTACTTGAATGGAGAGTACAAAATAAGCCCTGTTAGGTTTCAATAAGTTTCCCTGTTTGAAGAAGGCTTACCATGTGGACAGACTAGCATCCCATGTACAACATCCTTCAGGTTTCTTCACTGAAACATGTCAACAAGCATGTCAAGCATGTCAGGGTCATGGACTATCCTGATTTCAAAGAACAGATGCTGACTACCTTCAGGATTTCTTTTGCAACATCAGAAGCTGTAGGCTCATTAGACTCAAAACATGTGAACCACCACAAGTCAACTTTGATTTAGAGCAAAGGAGCTGGCATTGCTTGAAGGTGAGGTCACTGGAATCAGAGCCTTGATGAAGTTTCTCAGAAAGAAAACATTGCGCTGTGTTTGTGTCTCCCTCACATTCCTCCTTCCCTCTTGCCCTGCTTCCCACCACATGTGGGTTGGCTGTTCCCAAAGTCCCAGGGATTGAAGGAAACTCATTGAGTTTGGAGCATATCAAAGCATCTATGCAAAACTAGGCAGAAGTCCCCTTAACCTGGGCACAGTTTTCCAAGGAAAATTAGTTGATGTTTAAAGATTGAAGGCAAAAGGAGAAGAGGGCAGTAGAGGATAAGATGGTTAGATAGCATCAGTGACTCAATGGACATGAATCTGAGCAAACTCTGGGAGATACTGAAGAACAAGGAAGCCTGGTGTGCTGCAGTCCATGGGGTCACAGAGTTGGACATGACTTAGCGACTGAACAGCAACAACAATGGAAGAAAGAGAGGGGGAGAGACTTCAGTCTGTTACAGAAAACAACACTTGGGGTGTGCTCATGGAATTCACTAGATAATAAGGACGCTAATTCTCCAGCTGTGAGTCAGAGTCTGGCTGACGTAAAGTGATGGAGAGAAAGCCTCCTGGAGGTTTATACACAGGGAGATTTTCCAGGACTCTTTGTCTTATCAGCAAAGGACTGGAGGCTCAGGACACCTGCATTTCAGGATCCAGAGGAGTTATGTAAGCCTGAGATGATCACTTTATTCCTTTGCCTTCAGTTTTATCTTCTGTAAAATAGAGGTAGCAATATTGGTACCTCTGTAGGGTTAATCCATTCCTGCCTGACTCTCTGAGACCCCATGGATAATAGCCCATCAGGCTCCTCTGTCCATGGAGATTCTCCAGCCAAGAATACTGGAGTGGGTTGCAATGACCCCCTATTAAGAAGGGGTGGCTGTGTGGGTGCAGGAGGGCCAAGAGGAGCTATTCCATGTCCAAGATCAGGAGGGGTGGCTGTGAGGAGATACACCTCGTACAAGGTAAGGAGCAGTGGCTGTGCTTTGCTGGAGCAGCCGAGAAGAGATACCCCAGGTAAGAGAAACCCAAGTAAGATGGTAGGTGTTGCGAGAGGGCATCAGAGGGCAGACACACTGAAACCATAATCACAGAAACCTAGCCAATCTGATCACACAGACCATAGCCTTGTCTAACTCAATGAAACTAAGCCATGCCGTGTGAGCCCACCCAAGATGGGAGGGTCGTGGTGGAGAGGTCTGACACATTGTGGTCCACTGGAGAAGGGAATGGCAAACCACTTCAGCATTCTTGCCTTGAGAACCCTATGAACAGTATGAAAAGGCAAAATGATAGGATACTGAAAGGGGAACTCCCCAGGTCGGTAGGTGCCCAATATGCCACTGGAGATCAGGGGAGTAATAACTCCAGAAAGAATGAAGGGATGGACCCAAAGCAAAAACAATACCCAGCTGTGGATGGGACTGGTGATACAAGCAAGGTCTGATGCTGTAAAGAGCAATATTGCATAGGAAAGTGGAATGTCAGGTCCATGAATCAAGGCAAATTGGAAGTGGTCAAACAGGAGATGGCAAGAGTGAACATCGATATTCTAGGAATCAGTGAACTAAAATGGACTGGAATGGGTGAATTTAACTCAGATGACCATTATATCTACTACTGTGGGCAGGAATCCCTTAGAAGAAATGGAGTAGCCATCATGGTCAACAAAAGAGTCTGAAATGCAGTACTTGGATGCAATCTCAAAAACGACAGAATGATCTCTGTTCATTTCCAAGGCAAACCAATCAATATCACGGTAATCCAAGCCTATGCCCCAACCTGTAATGGTGAAGGAGCTGAAGTTGAATGGTTCTATGAAGACCTACAAGACCTTTTAAAACTAACACCCAAAATAGATGTCCTTTTCATTATAGGGGACTGGAATGCAGAAGTAGGAAGTCAAGAAACACCTGGAGTAACAGGCAAATTTGGCCTTGGAGTAAGGAATGAAGCAGGGCAAAGGCTAATAGAGTTTTGTCAAGAGAACGCATTGGTCATAGCAAACACTCTCTTCCAACAACACAAGAGAAGACTACACATGGACATCACCAGATGGTCAACACCGAAATCAGCTTGATTATATTCTTCGCAGCCAAAGATGGAGAAGCTCTATACAGTCAGCAAAAGCAAGACCAGGAGCTGACTGTGGCTCAGATCAT
>NW_011494611.1:1362674-1363152 GCF_000754665.1 Bison bison bison
TCAAGATTGCCGGGAGAAATATCAATAACCTCAGATATGCAGATGACACCACCCTTATGGCAGAAAGTGAAGAGGAACTAAAGAGCCTCTTGATGAAAGTGAAAGTGGAGAGTGAAAAAAGTTGGCTTTAAAGCTCAACATTCAGAAAACGAAGATCATGGCATCCAGTCCCATCACTTCATGGCAAATAGATGGGGAAACAGTGGAAACAGTGTCAGACTTTATTTTTGGGGGCTCCAAAATCACTGCAGATGGTAATTGCAGCCATGAAATTAAAAGACACTTACTCCTAGGAAGGAAAGTTATGACCAACCTAGATAGCATATTAAAAAGCAGAGACATTACTTTGTCAACAAAGGTCTGTCCAGTGAAGGCTATGCTTTTTCCAGTGGTCATGTACGGATATGAGAGTTGGACTGTAAAGAAAGCTGAGCACCGAAGAATTGATGCTTTTGCACTGTGGTGTTGGAGAAGACTC
>NW_011494611.1:1363252-1364562 GCF_000754665.1 Bison bison bison
ATGAACTCCTTATTGCCAAATTCAGACTTAAATTGAAGAAAGTGGGGAAAACCACTAGACCATTCAGGTGTGACCTAAATCAAATCCCTTATGATTATACAGTGGAAGTGAGAAATAGACTTAAGGGGCTAGATCTGACAGAGTGCCTGATGAACTATGGACGGAGGTTCATGACATTGTACAGGAGACAGGGATTAAGACCATCCCCGTGGAAAAGAAATGCAAAAAAGCAAAATGGCTATCTAGGGAGGCCTTGCAAATAGCTGTGTAAAGAAGAGAAGTGAAAAGCAAAGGAGAAAGGGAAAGATATAAGCATCTGAATGCAGAGTTCCAAAGAACAGCAAGGAGAGATAAGAAAGCCTTCTTCAGCGATCAATGCAAAGAAATAGAGGGAAACAACAGAATGAGAAAAACTAGGGATCTCTTTAAGAAAATCAGAGATACCAAGGGAACATTTCATGCAAAGATGGGCTCAAAAAAGGACAGAAATGGTATGGACCTAACAAAAGCAGAAGATATTAAGAAGAGGTGGCAAGAATACATAGAAGAACTATACAAAAAAGAGCTTCATGACCCAGATAATCACGATGGTGTGATCACTCACCTAGAGCCAGACATTCTGGAATGCAAAGTCAAGTGGGCCTTAGAAAGCATCACTACGAACAAAGCTAGTGGAGGTGATGGAATTCCAGTGGAGCTCTTTCAAATCCTAAAAGATGATGCTGTGAAAGTGATGCACTCAATATGCCAGCAAATTTGGACAACTCAGCAGTGGCCACAGGACTGGAAAAGGTCAGTTTTCATTTCAACCCCAAAGAAAGGCAATGCCAAAGAATGCTCAAACTACCACATAATTGCACTCATCTCACATGCTAGTAAAGTAATGCTCAAAATTCTCCAAGCCAGGCTTCAGCACTACATGAACAATGAATTTCCAGATGTTCAAGCTGGTTTTAGAAAAGGCAGAGGAACCAGGGATCAAATTGCCAACATCTGCTGGATCATGGAAAAAGCAAGAGAGTTCCAGAAAAACATCTATTTCTGCTTTATTGACTATGCCAAAGCCTTTGACTGTGTGGATCACAAGAAATTGTGGAAAATTCTGAAAGAGATGGGAATACCAGACCACCTGATCTGCCTCTTTAGAAATTTGTATGCAGGTCAGGAAGCAACAGTTAGAACTGGACATGGAACAACAGACTGGCTCCAAATAGGAAAAGGAGTACGTCAAGGCTGTATATTGTCACCCTGCTTGTTTAACTTATACACAGAGTACATCATGAGAAACGCTGGGCTGGATGAAGCACAAG
>NW_011494611.1:1364662-1378904 GCF_000754665.1 Bison bison bison
TGAAATTAAAAGACACTTACTCCTAGGAAGGAAAGTTATGACCAACCTAGATAGCATATTAAAAAGCAGAGACATTACTTTGTCAACAAAGGTCTGTCTAGTGAAGGCTATGCTTTTTCCAGTGGTCATGTACGGATATGAGAGTTGGACTGTGAAGAAAGCTGAGCACCGAAGAATTGATGCTTTTGCACTGTGGTGTTGGAGAAGACTCTTGAGAGTCCCTTGGACTGCAAGGAGATCCAACCAGTCCATCCTAAAGGAGATCAGTCCTGGGTGTTCTTTGGAAGGACTGATGCTGAAGCTGAAACTCCAGCACTTTGGCCACCTCATGCGAAAAGATGACTCATTTGAAAAGACTCTGATGCTGGGAAAGATTGAAGGCAGGAAGAGAAGGGGATGACAGAGGATGAGATGGTTGGATGGCATCACCAACTCAATGGACATGGGTTTGGTTGAGCTCCGGGAGTTGGTGATAGACAGGGAGGCCTCACATGCTGCTGTTCATGGGGGCATAAAGAATGGGACACAACTGAGAGACTGAACTGAAGTGAAGAGTACATGCTATAGTAACTTAGGTATAAAAGAAAGTATGGCTTATTTTGGATTCATGAGCTCTTTGTCCCATGACAAACAGCTCACATAGAAATGTGAGGCCACACAGTGACCTTCAGGGAGCTCACAGTTGGCTAAGTAGTTTCAGAGTCTCTCAAAGTGAAAAAAAAAAACTGAAGTCACTCAGTCATGTCTGACTCTTTGCGACCCCATGGACTATACATACAGTCCATGGGATTCTCCAGGCCAGAGTACTGGAATGGGTAACCCATTCCCTTCTCCAGGGGATCTTCCCAACCCAGGGATCAGACCCAAGTCTCCTGCATTGCAGACTCTACTGTCAGAGCCACCAGGGAAGCTCAAGAATACTGGAGTGGGTTGCTATTCCCTTCTCCAGAGCATCTTTCTGGAATCGACCCAGGAATCGAACTGGGGTCCCTCCATTGAGAGTGGATTCTTTACCAGCTGAGCTACCAAGGAAGCCAGGACCTTCACAATCTTTCCTATGTCCCTCCAGAAGCTAAACATAGTCTTTTCTTTTTTTCCTATCAAATCTCAATTTGGAAGATAGCTGAGTCCTCGTAGAGCCTCATAGAACTCCACATGGGAGGATGTGTGGAAAGGGGCTTCTCAAAACATTCCCAAATCCCAGGGAAACATCTTCTTTAATTGAGAGGGGAAGATTGAATCAGTCACATCTGAAGGAGATCAGTTCCTGGAATATATTCATACTTATGTTGCTAGTAGGGCCAGCTCCATGGATGTGGGACCAGTACAGTCACAAAGACCTTATACTCAGAAGGGTCCCACAATCTAGGTTTAATGCTCCCCAGCCACTGCCTTGAAATCCTTAATTTTTTGTTCAGACTTGTATGGTCTAAGGGAAGTCTGATGGGAAAATGGACCATACAGCAGAGGTTTGGAGTCAGAGCTCCAAGCCGACCTCCCCATCCCAGCCTCACCCTCTGCCTCCTTCATCCAGAATGATGACCAGATCGTGGTGGGCAGGGTAAGGCCCTTCAGCCACTGTTGCTCTCTACCTCGTGGGGGTCCCGAGTGCAGGATGCCAGGGGGTTGAGCACACATGCTCTGTGGTGACTGCAAGGGGTGTGGTAGCAACATTCCCCGCCCCAGGTAGGCAGGGACTCAGCCCATTCTCCAGGTGAGTCAGTGCTGTTAGTGCTAGTCACTCAGTCATGTCTGACTCTTTGCAACCACATGGACTGTAGTCCACCAGGCTCCTCTGTCCATGGAATTTTCCAGGCAAGAATATTGGAGTGGGTTGCCATTCCCTTCCCCAGGGAATCTTCCTTACCCAGGGGTCAAACCTGGGTCTCCTGCATTGTAGGCAGATTCTCTACTGTCTCAGCCACCAGGGAAGTAGGTGGTGGGGGTGAACTTTTCACCCACCCATGATCCAGGTACCAAGTGTGACTCAGTGTGAAGGCCGCAATTCTCTGATGGTCGTGCACCCCTAGTGGTTGGGGCAGAGGCCCCTGGGTAGGAAGGTTGCATCTCAGCTTCCAGTCAGGGCACACTACATCAGCCTGGAGCATCTCACCAAGAGCCAGGTGAGTGCACACAAGTGTGTGATGGGGCCCAGGGCACCCAGGAAGGTCTGCCCTCACACGATGAGTGTCGTCCTTCCAGAGGGAGTGCAGCATTCATTAGCAGACATAAAGCATTCTGATAGCTCGAGAGACTGTGGAAGGAAGGAAGCGATTGTATTTTAGTACCTAATGGCATTTTTGTCCTGATTTTGAACAAGAAGCCTCATGAATTACACAGCCATGCCTGGTTGCATGCATCATTTGGTGACTGCAGATAATCTCTGTGTTCCAGCCCCTAGCCTTTCTCTGCAGAAGAAGGCAGGCAGGCCATTTTTCAAAGGCAGGGACAGGGTCCAGAAGAGCAGTGGCTGAGTGCTTGGTGGCTGGGGTTGGAGAAGCTGAGCTGAAAGCCTGGAAAGGTAAGAGCTGGCCTCAAAGCCTCACTTTAGCCAGCTCACTGCCCTTTCCAGAAGCGAAAAGGAGCAGTGCCTAACAAAATCTGCCCCTAAAATCAAATATTCAAAACTATGCAAAGTCAAGACAGTGGCTAGGAATTGTAAAACTCCTGTTGGACTGTACAAATTTTTAGGTGGTTTGTTCACCAAATTACTGCCAAGGCAATCTAAAATGTTATATTTGTAAAAGTCCAGAATGTCAGAAAAAGGGAAGAGATGAAAGCTTATCTAGTTCAGAGACTTCTCTGATGGCTCAGTGATAGACACTCTACCGTTCAATGTTGGGGACATGGGTTCAGTCTCTGGTCAGGGAACATGCTGTGAGGCCATAATTTAAATATATACATATATTATCTAGTTCAACCCATACAAATGGGGAGAGTTAGTTAAAATTTGTACCACTAAGGGGAAAAGAACTGTTCAAAGTTATTAGATTTAGTTGGTGAATGGCAGACTTTGGAAGAAAGGACTTCTGAGACCTAGTCCGGGGCACTTTCTACTAAATCTGAGAATATCTATCCTCCTTTGCATTGACTTTTATTTTAGGAATATTAGATGTGCCAAAGACAGCACTTATTTATTTATTTTTTTTATTGTTACCACATATTTAGTGCCTAGCGCCTGGCAGGCATTCATTATTCATGGTTTCTTTTAAGGTCACCACAATCTTGTAAAGATATTCTCATGGCAACATTTTATAAGTGAGGATGTGATTTCTACAAACAGTAGAAATTGCACTGGGATTAGTATACGAGTTGGGCTTCAAATCCAGGAGAGTATAACACTGAGAACATGTTAGCAGATTGAATGAAACCCAAAGAGGAAATCCCCCTGGAACATGTGAGCCTGACCTTATTTGGGAAGAGAGTCTTTGCTGATCTAATTAAGCTAAGGCTGTTGAGATGAGATCATCCTGGTTTACCTGGTGAATCCTAAATCCAAGGCCAACCATTCTTATAAAGAGACAAGGAAGAAGACACAGACACACAGAGAAGAAGGTGGTGTGAAAACGGAGGCAGAGATTGGAGTGACGTGGCTAAAAGGCATGGAGTACAAGGGTCCTGGCAGCCACTTGAAGTGAGGAGAAAAGCGTGGAAGAGAGTGTCCCTCGGGCCCTCCAAAGAGATCCATCACTGCCAAGCCTTCAGACTCCTGGGCTCCAGATCTGTAGAGAATAAATTTCTGTTGGTTTAGACCACCAAGTTTTTCATTGTTTGTTTCAGCAGTCCTAGGAAAGGAATATACACGTGGGTGTGTTTTTTCCACATCCTATAGCTTCTTCTATATACGTTTCCTTCTTTAGCCTCAAGGAGTACCTCTGCAGGAAGATTCTATAGGCACTGGTTAGAAAAAAGCAAAAAGAAAATAGCTGTATCTGATTGTTCTTTTGCAAGCCCTATCTGGATCCGCTGATTTCATTACACGAGAAAGAGTTCTTAAAATAAATTTCCTTGGAAAAATCAGGGGAAGCACCTACAGTGCATTGCAAACCATCGTTCCAGTTGTTTTTTGTAGAAAAAGAAACAGGCCACTGAAATGATTCACAAATCATGTGATTTTTAATACAGATGATGGCGTGCAGAATTTCTTTGTTTACCAGGACCTTTCTTTCACATGCATGATCTCATTTTGTTCCCACATCAAGCCTGTATTTTCCATGTTATTTTATTCATGAGAAGACAGTAGTTCAGCGAGCTGTCTTCCCAGGATACCATAGTTGCTATGTGTCAGGACAGAGACCTAAACATAGCTTACTTGCTAAAATGCTTTTACCATTATGAAATAAAGGAATCACTGGCCTTTATGGTACAACCCCTTGTTTTAGTGCTGGAGAAGTGACTTATGTACTGAACTCTTGGTAGAGGCAGAAGAGAGATCAAAAAACAACTGGAAGGATTACACATCAGGCTCTTGCTTTCCTTATCTGGTCTGATGCAAAGCATTTTCTGGACAAAGAAAAATGTTTGTGTGAGGCATTGTGGAATTTTAAATTGGGATTAAAGTCATAAAACAGCCAGATGTGTTGGAGCAAAGCCTCCAAACATGCTAGAGAATGCACAGGGATGACCAAGCTCAGCCACATTTGAGATGTAGATTTAAAGAGGATCCTTATTTTTCTAGTTTGTTCCAATGGCCAAATTTAGGGTAATATCTCAAATCGGAGTGGGGACACACTTTAAAATTTTATAATATTTGTAGCATCTTCTACTTCCTTTATATCTTGGAATGCCTATACCCCTGAGACATAGAAAGTATTGTCACCATTTTTTTACAGGGGGAATATAAGATTTAGAGAGTATCAGTGACTTACCCAAAGTGACACAGCAAGAAAGTCTGACTGAGACTGGAATTCTAACCCAAATTTACATACCTCTCTTCCGCCAGACTTTATAACAAAATTGCATTGTGAAAGTGAATCTGATTCCTGCCAATAGACCAGAAGCTTTACAGTGCATCATCTTCAGTTGTGGACACTGGTGACAGAAATTAATGCTCCCAAGGAGCTCAGAGTCAAGTTGGGAAAAGGGAGAAAAATAAAGCCTTTATACAACATCTACATTATAACTACCATTGTGAATACTTATCATTTCAAAAGTCCATACTTGAGTTTTTACCACGACCTCTCCACAATTAGGCACTTACTGTGTACCATCTAGAATGTCAATTAGAAGTAAGCAAATTCTGAATAACAGTCATTAAAATAATGCAGATATGTATCCACTGTGGCTCAGTGGTAAAGAATCAGCCTGCCAACCCAGGAGACGCAGGAGATGTAGTTTTGACCATGGGTCGGGAATATCCCCTGGAAGAAGACATGGCAACCCACTTCAGTATTCCTGCTTGGAGAATCCCGGGGACAGAGGAGCCTTGTGAGCTTCAGTCCATGGGGCTGTAGAGAGTCAGACGCGACTGAGTGACTGAGCATGCACGTACGTATTAACTGATTCATCACGAAATCTGGCATTTGACAATTCCAGGGCCGGTTCTGTGGCTCAGTGATGCCATCAGGGACCCAGGATTTCATCTATGTACTGGTTATCTCATGGTTTTACAAAGGCTTCTGAAGCACCAGACCCCAATACTCACACTAGTGGATCCTAAGACAAAGAAGTGGGTTCTGTAAAAGGCTCTATCTTCATCAGAGACTTACTCTTCATTAGGCATTGTGTTTATCTCATTTAGTTTTCATACACACACACACACACACACATGAGTAACACTGAAAAGCACTGAAAAGCTTACTGTCTACACCTTAGAGATAAGGCAATTGAAGGATTATTTAATTTTCACAAGATATGGGCCCTGAATTGAAATCAGGTCTAAAATATTCCGAAGGACGAGCCTTTAACTACTGGAGTGCTACAAAACCACTTTGCTGAAAGCTAGAATCCCTCCACAATAAAATCCAGGCAGGAGTCAGGTACGTGTGGCCCCATGACATGGCACTTCACACTACTTCACACCTATTAGCAGACGAGGATCCTGCAGCAAAGGAGACAGGGAGTCCTCTGAGTTCACACCTCCCTAGATGCCAGCTCAGGTCTCCTCTCTCTCCTTATCCTTCCTCAACTTTATTCTATTTCAGTCTAGAGAAGGACAGGTCTAAGATGAGCATATGCTTTAAATATTTCCCAGATTTCCTGGTGGCTCAGACAGTAAAGAATCTGCCTGTAATGCAGGAGACCCAGGTTTGATTCCCTGGAGAAGGGAATGACAACCCACTCCAGTATTCTTGCCTGGAGAATTCCACGAACAGAGGAGCTTGTTGGGCTATGGTACATGGGCTCACAAAGAGTCAGACATGACTGAGCAACTAACACCTTCACTTTAAATACTTCAGTGTGCAGGTGAGGCAATAGGGGTGTCGTGGGTTACGCATTGCTGTCATATTCCAAGCAAGGCGAAATGCCAAGACTTCTCCTCCCTTCCCCCTAAGAACATAACATGCAAGAAACCACTTCAAGATGTTTTCGTCTTGTGACACAGGAGCATAGGGTGGGAGAGGACTAAAAGAAAAGAAAAAGAAAGAAAAGAGAGCCTAGAATGTCTTTTAGTCTATATTACCTGCAGAAACTCCACCACTCTCTCCCTTTTAACCACTTCTTACCTCAGAGACATTTTATCGGTCATCTTAATTTCTTTCGTAAAGACTTTGACTCCTTGAGGTCTTATCCAGTGCTGGCTGGATGAAGGCAAATAAGCCAGAATGGTGTGCTTATGTTCACCCTGACCTTAATGTGTCTTCAGTGCCTTTTCATCTTTTCTCCTTTTTGGCTATGCATGGTCTCTTTTTCTGTGCCAGAATTTAATACCTTCAAGATTCCTGATTCCTTAGTTTTGATAGCAATATTCAATCAGTGTAACCTCTAGTGGCCCTCTCCAAAGTCCTGTCTTTCTTGATGCCTCATCAAAGATAATTTAGGAATTGGGATGGGGGATGGGGTAGAATCTAATAAAGAATTATACTCTCATAATGGAAAAATCAAGCCAATCATATTTTGTCATACGTTTTGAACATTCTAAACTATAAGGAAAATGTAGCAGGTATATTGGGGTCTTAACTCAACCTAATTTGCCAGACAAATTAGATAATTAACAGGTTTTCTTAAAGGGTTATTAGCAAAGTTAGATCTGAACATGTGACCATTACATCTTTTCCTCATAAAACAGCTGACATGATCACTAGTAATTAACCAAGGAACTGACAGAGAATTATTTATTCTGTTCCTTTCCCAAATGGAATTGTGTCATAATGACAAGGAAAGCCCAAGGGATGTTGATTTGTTCAGTGTATATTAATTTATTTATTATTTATGCCATACATTTGTCCAAAAAAAATCTACCTGCCACTCCAGTGGTAATAACATCAGTATCAAAAAATCTTATTTTTCATTATCTGTGGTGTGATGATTCTAAGTAATGTCTCCTAGTTGTAGAGATAATAATGTCTGAATTTTTTTTCCCTTAGGACAGGTGGTATAGATAATGTATTGTTTTTATTAAACAGAAAGTAACTAGCTTCGAGCACATACACTGTGCCAGGCATGGGACTAGGTGACTTCCATTTATCTCATTTAATTCTTCTGACATATTTATGAAGTAATTTTTATTAATCCCGTTTTGTGGAGAACGCTGAGGCTTAGAGAAATCAAATGACTTGAATCAGATTTATCTCATTTTCAAGGCTGTGCTCTTTCCTCTACATCACGATGCGTATGCACACATACATACAAACGTACATATGTGTCCATTTTTATTTGCACTGAACTTCTTCTGATTTGACACAGGTGCAACATGACAAATGATCTATTTAGCAGACTTCTTCCAGGGTCACACATCCAGAAGTCACCACATAACAGACTACACCATTTTAATTGGTGTGAGACACATAAGGTGTCTTTTTCCTAATAAAATATCAAGTTTATTTAGCCAAGTTTACAAAGGCAGTCCATAGTGCAGAAATTAATGAAGCATGTCTCAAGATGGCTTTGCCCTAATGAAACAGATTTTAGAGACCATTCTTAATACGGATGATGTACTGCCAGAGTTGAAGATACCACCAAATTCTTGTTGCACAACCAAACTTTTATACTTGGAATTTAAATTTCCATCCCAGGAATGGGAAGACCAAACATTCTCAATATGTAGTTTCCTTTTGAGGGAGTTGACAAGTAAAAATTGTATATACTTAAGGTGTATGTAATGATGGGACACACATATGGATAGTGAAATGCCCTCTTGTTCTTTAGTCACTGAGTCGTGTCCAACTCTTTTGTGACCCCACGGACTGTAGCCTGCCAGGCTCCTCATCCTTGGGATTTCCCAGGTGAGAAGGCTGGAGTGGGTTGCCGTTTTATCCTCCAGAGGATCTTCTTGACCCAGGGATCAAACCTGCATTTCCTGGAAGGTCAAACCTGCATTTCCAGGCATTTCCTGCACCTCCTGCATTGCAGGCGAAATTCCTATTCCAGTCAAGTTAATTAACGTATCTCCCCACTTAATTACCTCTTTTTTCCCTTTTTTAATACATAAGTGCTAGTCGCTCAGTCATGTCTGACTCTTTGTGACTCCATGGACTATAGCCCACCAGGCTCCTCTGTGCATCAGGATTCTCCAGACAAAAATGCTGGAGTGGGTTGCCATTCCCTTCTCCAGGGGATCTTCCCAACCCAGAGGCTGAATCCCTGTCTCCCACATAGCAGGCAGATTTTTTACCATTTGAGCCACCATAGAGCATTTGAAACACACCCTCTTAGAAAATTTCCAGTAATCAATATATTATTATCTACCCAAGCTTGGAACTAGTGCACTGGGACGACCCAGAGGGATGGTATAGGGAGGGAGTAAGGAGGAGGGTTCAGGATGGGGAACACGTGGATACCTGTGGCAGATTCATGTTGATATATGGCAAAACCAATACAATATTGTAAAGTTAAAAAGTAAAATAAAATTAAAAAAAAAGAATGCTATGCTATGCTATGCTAAGTCACTTCAGTCATGTCCAACTCTGTGTGACCCCATAGATGGCAGCCCACCAGGCTCCCCCGTCCCTGGGATTCTCCAGGCAAGAACACTGGAGTGGGTTGCCATTTCCTTCTCCAATGCATGAAAGTGAAAAGAGAAAGTGAAGTCGCTCAGTCGTGTCCAACTCTCATCGACCCCATCGACTGCAGCCTACCAGGCTCCTCCGTCCATGGGAATTTCCAGGCAAGAGTACTGGAGTGGGGTGCCATTGCCTTCTCCAAAAAAAAAAGAATAAAAAGTAATAAATAAAATATATGTATGTGTATATATATATATATATATATATAATTGACCTAGAGCCAGACATCCTGGAATGTGAAGTCAAGTGGGCCTTAGAAAGCATCACTACGGACAAAGCTAGT
Source organism: Bison bison bison (assembly GCF_000754665.1). NCBI lineage: Eukaryota > Metazoa > Chordata > Mammalia > Artiodactyla > Bovidae > Bison > Bison bison. Next base: position 1,374,107 of record NW_011494611.1, read on the forward strand.
GGAGGTGATGGAATTCCAATGGAGCTATTCCAAATCCTGAAAGATGATGCTTTGAAAGTGCTGCACTCAATATGCCAGCAAATTTGGAAAACTCAGCAGTGGCCACAGGACTGGAAAAGGTCAGTTTTCATTCCAATCCCAAAGAAAGGCAATACCAAAGAATGCTCAAACTACCGCACAATTGCACTCATCTCACAGGCTAGTAAAGTAATACTCAAAATTCTCCAAGCCAGGCTTCAGCAATATGTGAACCGTGAACTTCCTGATGTTCAAGCTGGTTTTAGAGAAGGCAGAGGAACCAGAGATCAAATTGCCAACATCCACTGGATCATGGAAAAAGCAAGAGAGTTCCAGAAAAACATCTATTCTGCTTTATTGACAATGCCAAAGCCTTTGACTGTGTGGATCACAATAAACTGTGGAAAATTCTGAAAGAGATGGGAATACCAGACCACCTGACCTGCCTCTTGAGAAACCTGTACTCAGGCCAGGAAGCAACAGTTAGAACTGGACATGGAACAACGGACTGGTTCCAAATAGGAAAAGGAGTCTGTCAAGGCTGTATATTGTCACCCTGCTTATTTAACTTATATGCAGAGTACATCATGAGAAACGCTGGATGGAAGAAACACAAGCTGGAATCAAGATTGCCGGGAGAAATATCAATAACCTTGGATATGCAGATGACACCATCCTTATGGCAGAAAGTGAAGAGAAGCTAAAAAGCCTCTTGATGAAAGTGAAAGTGGAGAGTGAAAAAGTTGGCTTAAAGCTCAACATTCAGAAAACGAAGATCATGGCATCCGGTCCCATCGCTTCATGGGAAATAGATGGGGAAACAGTGGAAACAGTGTCAGACTTTATTTTTCTGGGCTCCAAAATCACTGCAGATGGTGACTGCAGCCATGAAATTAAAAGACGCTTATTCCTTGGAAAGAAAGTTATGATCAACCTAGATAGCATATTGAAAAGCAGAGACATTACTTTGCCAACAAAGGTCCATATAGTCAAGGCTATGGTTTTTCCTGTGGTCATGTATGGATGTGAGAGTTGGACTGTGAAGAAGGCTGAGCGCTGAAGAATTGATGCTTTTGTACTGTGGTGTTGGAGAAGACTCTTGAGAGTCCCTTGGACTGCAAGGAGATCCAACCAGTCCATTCTGAAGGAGATCAGCTCTGGGATTTCTTTGGAAGTACTGATGCTAAAGCTGAAACTCCAGTACTTTGGCCACCTCATGTGAAGAGCTGACTCATTGGAAAAGACTCTGATGCTGGGACGGATTGGGAGCAGGAGGAGAAGGGGACAACAGAGGATGAGATGGCTGGATGGCATCACTGACTCCAGGACGTGAGTCTCAGTGAACTCCAGGAGTTGGTGATGGACGGGGAGGCCTGGCGTGCTGCGATTCATGGGGTTGTGAAGAGTTGGACACGACTGAGCGACTGATCTGGCCTGATATATATTATTATCTGTAGTCATCATGCTGTGTATTAAAACTTTAGATTTATTCACCCCACATAACTGCGAATTTGTACCATTTGACCAGTATCTCCCCATTTCCCCCACCTCTCTGCTCTTGGTAACCACCATTTTATTCTCTGTTTCTATATATTTGACTTTTTAAGTTCTACATAAAAATGAGATCATGCAGTTTTTTTCTTTCTTTGTCTGGCTTATTCAGTTAGCATAATGTCCTCCAGATCCATCTCCTTCAGCTTGTTCTAGTGTTCAGTTGTGTCTGACTCTTTGCCACCACCAGGGACTGTAGCTTGCCAGACTCCTCTGTCAGTGGAATTTTCCACGAAAGAATACTGGACTGGGTTGCCATTTCCCACTCCAGGAGATCTCCCCAATCCAAGGATCAAATCTGCACCTCTTGCATCTCCTGCATTGGCAGGCAGATCCTTTACCGCTACGCCACATGGGAAGCCCAGATTCATCTATGTTGTCACAAATGGTGGGATTTTCTTCTTTTTAATGGCTGAATAATATCCTGTTCTAGCTAACTAGCTGGCCAGATCGATGTGTGCAGTTCATTTTCTTTAGCCACTCATCTGTGAAGGCAGGCTTAGGTTGTTTCCATATCTTGGTTATGGCTAATACAGCTGTGATTAAAATGGGAGTACAGATTTCTCTTCAATACCGATTTTATTTCCTTTGGGTATATACTCAGAAGTGGGATTGCTGGATCATATAGTAGTTCTGTTTTTTAAGTTTTTCAGGAACCTTCATGCTTTCTCCATAGTGGTTGTACCAATTTACATTTCTACCAAAAGGATACAAGAGTTCCATTTTCTCTACATCCCCGCCAATACTTTTTATCCTTTGTCTCTTAGATGATAGTCAACCTAACAGATATTGCATAGTCATTTTAATTTGCGTTTCCCCAATTATGATTAGTAAACATCTTTCCATATACTATTGGCCATATGTATGTATTCTTTGGAAAAACATCTATTTGAAGACTCAGCCCATTTGTAACTGGTTGGGTTTTTGCTATTGAATTGTATGAGCTTCTTATAGATTTTGAATATTAATCTCTTTTCAGATGTATGGTTTGCAAATATTTTCTCCCAATCATAGTTACCTTTTCATTTTAATGATTTTTTGCCTTTTTTTTTTTTTGCAGAAACTTTTTAGTTTTATATAATTCCATTTATTTATTTTTCCTTTTGTTACCCAAGCATTTTATGCCACATCCAAAAATCATTGTGAAGGCCAATATCAAGGAAATTTTACCCTATGTTTTTTTCTGTAAGTCTTACATTTAAGTCTTTAAGCCATTTTGAGTTGATTTTTGCTCATAGTATAAGACAATGGTTAAATTGCATTCTTTTGTGTGTGGATATAGATTTTGCCTGGAGGCTTCCCTGGTGGCTCAGAGAGTAAAGAATCTGCCTGCAATGCAGGAGATCTCGGTTCTATCTCTTTGTTGGGAAGATCTCCTGGAGAAGGGAATGGCAACTCACTCCAGTACTCCTGCCTGGAGAATTCCATGGACAGAAGCAGGCTCCAATTCATGGGGTTGCAAAGAGTCACGCACGACTGAATGACCAACACTTTCATACACTTTGCCCAGCACTGTTTACTGAAGGCTATCTTTTTGGCATTGTATATTTTTGGTACTTCTGTTGAAAATTAGTTGACTATATATGCATAGGTTTGCTTCTGGGGTCTTGATTCTGTTCCATTAGTCTATGTGTCTGTTTTTAAGATTATCCTATACTATTTTGATTACTATAGCTTAGTAATGCCATTTGAAATCAAGAAGGGTGATGCTTTCAACTGTGTTCTTATTTTGCAAGATTAATTTGACTAGGTGGAGACTGCTACAGTTCTACATAAATTTTAGAAGTTTTTTTTTTTTTTTTTCCTGAAAGATGCAATTGGAGTCATGGTAGGAATTGCATTGAATCTTTCTATCTCTTTGGGTAGTATAAAATTTGTTAACAATATTAATCCTTCCAATACACGAATGTGGGATAGCTTTCTATTTATTCGTGAATTCTTTGCTTTCCTTCCTCAGTGTTTACAGTTTTCAGGGTCCATACCTTTCACCTCCTTGATTAAATTTACTCCTAAGTATTTTTATTCTTTTTGATGCTACAGTTAATTCTAGCCTGATGGCTCTTGTTGTATGGTCTAGCTATGAATCCCTCTAAATAATGTTGAGAAGAAATCATAAACAGAGCATGACTTGCTTCTTATTCATTTTCTTGGTTTGCTTTTATAATTATTCCTCAAGGAACCCTTCCAACTGCAAGCTGGATATGATTTCTTTTTCCTCTGAATTCCCTGTTTGTTTGTTTAATGAGCAGTATTGTTCTAATGTGTATATGCATATGAATTACCTGGAAAATGTGTTAAAATGAAGCAGATCTAGGGTAGGATCTTCTATCCTCCCATGCTATGAAGTTCCCAGGTAATGCTGATGCTGCATGCTTAAAAACCACCCAATGAATATAACAAGAGTTTTTTGAGCACTGGTCACTTCTTGTTTTATATTACAACCACTTATTTGTGTGTTTGACTTGCTCAATTGAATTGTAGCAATTTTCTTGATGATCTGATTGTAAGTCTTAAAATTAGTTCTCAAAAATGTCTCTGGCCAATCTAAACAGACATCCAATGACTATCACACAACCTTTTAAATCACCTAACAGGGTTTATCCTCTTTGTTTGTCTACCCTTTCTATTATAAAGAAAGAGCATGCTCTTTTCAGCTGGAACACAAACATCAAAATACTAGCTGGCACAGAGTTGATACTTGGTAAATCCACCCTTATGGCACAAAGTGAAGAAGAACTAAAGAGCCTCTTGATGAAAGTGAAAGAGGAGAGTGAAAAGTTGGCTTAAAGCTCAACATTCAGAAAACGAAGATCATGGCATCCAGTCCCATCACTTCATGGCAAATAGATGGGGAAACAGTGGAAACAGTGTCAGACTTTATTTTTCTGGGCTCCAAAATCACTGCAGATGGTGATTGCAGCCATGAAATTAAAAGACACTTACTCCTTGGAAGGAAAGTTATGACCAACCTAGATAGCATATTCAAAAGCAGAGACATTATTTTGCCAACAAAGGTCCATCTAGTCAAGGCTATGGTTTTTCCAGTGGTCATGTATGGATGTGAGAGTTGGACTGTGAAGAAGGCTGAGTGCCAAAGAATTGATGCTTTTGAACTGTGGTGTTGGAGAAGACTCTTGAGAGTCCCTTGGACTGCAAGGAGATCCAACCAGTCCATTCTGAAGGAGATCAGCCCTGGGTGTTCATTGGAAGGGCTGATGCTGAAGCTGAA
>NW_011494611.1:1379004-1386697 GCF_000754665.1 Bison bison bison
TGATGTTGAAGCTGAAACTCCAATACTTTGGCCACCTGATGAGAAGAGCTGACTCATTTGAAAAGACCTTGATGCTGGGAGGGATTGGGGGCAGGAGGAGAAGGGGACAACAGAGGATAAGATGGTTGGATGGCATCACCGACCGGATGGACATGGGTTTGGGTGGACTTCGGGAGTTGGTGATGGACAGGGAGGCCCGGCGCACTGCGGTTCATGGGGTTGCAAAGAGTCGGACACAACTGAGTGACTGAACTGAACTGAACTGAAATATGGTTTATGAAAGTGAGAAGCAAACTTTTTTTCTTATTTCCAAGTTCATCTCCTTTATATATAATGACAGATAAAACCATGATGAAGTAACTGTAATGGCTTTCTGTGTTTAAGTTCATCATTTTCTGTAGTTCATAGGCACAATAGGAAGGCAGATAGGCTGAACTGAGGTTTACTAGCAAAGACAATTTTAAATGAAAAATTTTTGTGTATCAATGTGAATGTAAATGTAAAATATATATAATATTTTAAAATATAAAATAAATAAAATTTTTTTCTTTTTCCTTTTTCCACTCAGCTCCCTATTTTACCTTCTCACCTTTGATTTTTTTTTTCTTTTTTGGATTCATTCTTAATTAGAATCAGGTAAAGCACAATCTCTTTTCTGGGCAGCAAAAACCCAGTATTGATTTTTCTTTATTGACCAATCATACACTGCAGTATAAATATTTATGATGGCTGCACATAATAAAAAAATAAGTTAAATACCACAGAGGAAAATGAAATGTAAATGAAAAAGGATTTCTCGTGGGTAATACATCACTTTATAATCTTACGTTACTCTGAGAAGCACCCAAAGGCTTTCTAGGATCAATGCTCAGATTACAAGACCTCCATCATCACAAACAGACATTTGCAATTTGGTCTTGGGTCCTCTTGAGGATCACTCATGTCAGATTTATTTGGCGATTTAGCAAGTGAAATACAATATATATGCAAAGCCCTTTTAAAGTGGCCAGGTGTTTAAATGGAGCTCTTCTAATATCTTGGAGCATTTTTGTAGATTCCCCCCAAATGTCAGAGTTGAAAGAAGCCGTGGAGATCACTATTCCAAGGCTCTCATTTTATGGTGAGAGGAGCTGATGTGCAGAGAGGAAAGTGACTGGCCTCAGGCCACACAGCATGCTGTTTGTTGACAAGAATCCCATTCAGTGCCTAGTTCAGCCATCTCTACTGAGCGCATCTCCACTGATTCTGGAGACCTAAGGGTGGTTTGGGGAAGGCAGGCAGGGAGGCAATGGGAGTCAAGTGTGGGCAGGTCAGTTTAGAAAAGGTGCTTAAATACTTTGCCAGACAGTTTGAGAATCCCAAAGGACACAGTAAAAGGCAGCTCATCTCTTCTGGAGTTATTACTGACTTGGTTAGAATGTATAGAGACGGCCAATTGTTTTGACATCAATTTCTGTTTTATCTACTCAGAAGGATGAAGACAGATACTCAGAGGTTTTGAGGTCACAAGGTCCTTAAGTGTTAGTGACAAAGATCTTTAAGGAAAGGTGTGTCCTCCCCACCACCCTCTTCCCCGTTCGCTAGTCTCCCTGAGGCAAGTATTAATACCTTCCATTTTTGTGGACAGAGATTGTTTTTTCATAATTCAGAATTGTAGAAGATGGGAAACCCCAATAAATAGCATCAACAGTTAAATACTCAACATACAGTGTGTGTGTTTGAATGTGAACAGTATTAGTAAAAGGCAATTTATTTTGTACAGCTAAAAGTAAACTATGCATTTATCTTTTATACTGCAAACTATAAGAAGGAGAAAGAGAGCATAGGATTTTCCATATGTATCTTTGTCTTTTTTATTATCCTTCAAATTCCTCACAGTTATTGTAGGGCTTCTCTGGTGGCTCAGACGGTAAAGCGTCTGCCTGATATGCAGGAGACCTGGGTTCGATTCCTGGGCCGGGAAGATGCCCTGGAGAAGGAAATGACCATCCACTCCAGCACTCTTGCCTGGAAAATCCCATGGATGGAGGAGCCTGATAGGCTACAGTCGGCTACAGTCCATGGGGTTGCAAAGAGTCGGACACGACTGAGCGACTTCACGATTCTTTCGGGAGGCATACAATGTCTCTCTTTGTCATTGGCCACCCCAACGCACTTACTGAATATGATTCCCAAATGGATGTATTAAGCCCTCAGTGAGAGAACGTGTATGGCTTCTTAGTTGTTCCATCGTGTCTGACTCTTTGCAACCCTTGGAGTGTAGCCTGCTGGGCTCCTCTGTTCATGGGATTCTCCAGGCAAGAATACTAGAGTGAGTGGCCATTCCATTCTCTAGGGGATCTTACTGACCCAGGGATCGAATCCCAGTCTCCTGCATTGCCAGCAGATTCTCTACCATCTGAGCCACCGGGGAAGCTTCAATGAGAAAAGAGTAGGAATCAAAATCCATCTAGACTAGTAACCTCCTTATTCAAAACCACTGTATTTGTCCTCAGAAAGAAATGCTTTTTCAGTGAAATATGTTTGTGTGTGTGTGTGTGTGTATATATATATATATATATATATGTATGTATTTTTGTTTTGGAGTTTTAAGGAATGGGAAAAAAATAGGAATAGCTGCTTTCTTGCACTGAAAATACAGCTATTCAGAGTAACTTGAGTATTCATACCAGACCAGTGATCCACTGCAGTGTGAGATTTGACAGAATTCCCTCAATAGCTCTAAAACCAGAGTCTGGATGATGAGAAGGATACCTGATGTTTGAATTGCCTTTGCAACTACATTTTTGTAGGGCTTTCAAATTGCTGCTTGCTAACATTTACAGCTCTCTGCAGCCATAATATACCACCACGGGATTTGGGAGCAGATCAAAGGGGCAGGAAAGAAATTGCTATTCCCAAATTCTTACTAGTAGAAGATCGGTGCATGTCAAATAGCTTTTAATGTCCACAAACCCAGCTCAGTATATACACAAGGCGATTTCCATTAGCAAAACCTATACTTTCTTCATCAAAAATCTGTTCAGCTCCAAAGAGGAAAGAATCTCTGCTCTGAGTCTTAATAGTCATAGACATTAGCCTTCAAAGGAACTTCTTAACTTTTCAAGTCCTTTTCTCATTGGTTACAAATTATGTGTGCCTTTTGTTAATAAAACTTGGTCTAAGTAAACCCCTGCTTTTACTTAAATAATTGGGATAGGTGCAGGAAAATAGAATATTTCAAAGGAAGGATTCTTCATTTCTGAAATAAGGCTTGACAAGGTCCAGAGCAGCACGTATAGCCTAGGTAACCTCTTATCTGAGATTCATATATGCGCATATATTGAAACAGAATAATAAACAAACATAAGCAAATTAAAGCCTTTATCTATAGGGAGGAAGAGGGAGACTGGTAAAGGTTAAAATAAAACCTAACTTTGTCTGAAAATACTTCATTTTGTAAACATGGCTTTGAAGCCATGAAAATATTTTAAATATTTTTTTTTAAAAATCAGATATAAAAATGACAATTCATAAAAATCAAATACCAAGTCATCAAAAAGCAAAATGTAACAAAGTTGTGACTTAGCCACACATGGAAGACTCATTTTAATTGACTATAAATAGGATAATGTGGTAACATATACCAAAAACAAAATAAACTGCCAAAATAACCCTGCTTTCAACAATGATATTGTTAGTAATAATATTGGCCTCCTTAGTCTAATACTAATATATTATCTATTAGAATTAGAGAAAGAAAATAAGTATTAAAAATCAAAATTTTGTCAGCAGCTGAGATAAAGATTTTAAATCAAGGTGTCAAGCCAAATCAAAAATTGTCCACGTGTGGTTTCCTCTTTAAAATGTGTCTATTTCCTAGCTCTGATCACTGAAAATTCTGAAAAAAAATGTTTGATTTGTGATGACTGGTAACGATGATCACCCTTAGGCCCCAGATGGTGGTTGTTTCAAAATGCCATTTCCCACCAAAAAGAAAAAGGGCACCTCAGAGAAATAATTGACTACTTCCAGATCTGGAGTCAGAACATGAGAGAAGCCTGGGACATCTTATCCACTTGATGGTAACTCTATCAGTTAATGAGACTGTGTCAAAAGGATTCAAGAGCTCCCATTGGCCAAAAAGAGGACATCTGGTCCACAAAGAGAATAATAAATGAAATAGATTTAAACATATAAAATATTTTATAATCCATGAGTTCATAAAGATACTTTTAAGCAAAAATCCCAAACTCTCATTTTTTACCTTTATAGGCTTCAACTTACTCTGAAAACTGTTAAACATGGGGAAAGAATCAAGCATTAACTTATACTTCCAATAAGAACTGTACCTCATGCATCCAAATAATTGGAAAGAAATCTTTCTTTATGGAGAAATTGCAACTGTTATACACAGGAGTAACAGAATATGAACATTTCAACACCTTTAATGAAATGATGAATGGTCATCAGTGGCTTCTCAAACCTTAGATTAAAAGCTGATAAGGACATCTATGTTTTGTAGATAAGTTCCTTTGTATCATGTCTTTGGATCCAATTGAAAACACCAGAATGTACTGATCACTCTGGACATCACAGGGAGAGATGTAATCAGACATTAATTTTCTTCATTAATTTTCCTCTGCTAAGTCGCTTCAGTCATGTCCGACTCTGTGCGACCCCAGAGATGACAGCCCACCAGGCTCCCCCATCCCTGGGATTCTCCAGGCAAAAACACTGGGATGGGTTGCCATTTCCTTCTCCAATGCATGAAAGTGAAAAGTGAAAGGGAAGTCGCTCAGTCAAGTCCGACTCTTAGCGACCCCGTGGACTGCAGCCTACCAGACTCCTCCATCCATGGGATTTTCCAGGCAAGAGTACTGGAGTGGGGTGCCATTGCCTTCTCCAATTTTCCTCTAATATAGAACAAAAAGTATAGACTACCTCTGATAAAATATCTTGTCTCTAAATTAAAATAAAACTTATCAGCTCATAGAATATACAGGACTGAGAATTCCCTGGCTGTCCAGTGGTTAGAACGCCACACTTTTACTGAGAGGGCCTGAGGTCCATACTTGGTTGGGGAACTAAGGTGTGGCTAAAGAAAAAAAAAAAGAGCCAGAGCAAGATATTAAGCAAGAATACAATCTAAAAATCCAGAAAAAGATAATTCTATGGAAGGTGCCAAATTTCTTCAACAAATAAATGCAGGCTCCTGTGTGAGTGCACACACATACCCAACCACACAGTGGGATGGGAAAGTTGTAAATTAAAATAAACTTGAGAGATGTGTTACTCAGATTGTTTTAGATATTATTTGAATCCTTCTTTGAAAAAAAAAAAAGGTAAATGACGTTTATTAAGCAATCAGGGAAATGTGAATATTGTGTATTTGTTAATATTTGAGGGGAAAAAATTGGTATGATCTCAGTATTGTGGTTATATTTTTTAAAACAGCTAACTTTAGAAATAGGTACGTATTAATGCGTGAAATATATAGTGTATAGCAATCTACCAAAACTTGTTCAAGCTGAGAATTCTTTATGTTAATGCTTCAATTTGTGTATATATTTGAATATTTCCTCATTAAAAAGTTTTTAAAATGCTAAAATAAGGCTTAACACAGATTCTTTAAAACACTAAATTACTTTAGGATACTAGTACATTTTTGAGAGCAAATGAGAGAAATCCACTCAAACTAATTTAAGGGAAGGAAAAAGGAAATGTACGTGTTCACATTCCTGAAAGTTCCAGAGATGGAGCTGGCTCAGAAACTGACGATTCTGATGTCTGGATGTTCCATTTCTTCCCCTGCTCCCTCTTGTCTTCTTCTTCCCCTCCTGCTGTTATCTCCTTCCCTCCTCTCTACCTCATCCCCTGTCTTTCCCCAAGGCTCCAGGCTCCACTTCACACAAGAATTACACAATCCTAGATCAGCCACCCCTGGAGAAAAAGAAAGAGACCCTCTTCCAATGAAGGTCTTATTGGCTTCAGGTACATAAAGCTGGGGTTTCCCAGGTGTTACTAGTGGGAAAGAACCTGCCTGCCCATGCAGGAGACTTGAGAGACATGGGTTCAATCCCTGGGTCGAGAAGATCCCCCAGAGGAGAACGTGGAAACCCACTCCAGTATTCTTGTCTGGAGAATCCCATGGACAGAGGAGCCTGGCGGGCTACAGTTGACAGGGTAGAAAGAGCTGGTCTTGTCTGAAGCGACTTAGCACACATGCACAGAAAGTCGGATTACTTGATCACACATGGCTAAATCACCTCTGGTCCATTTAAGGACCCTTACTAATTTACTTTACTAGTTTACTTTATCCTAATTTATATCTCTTTCATCCCTAATCCCCATTAGCATTTATGTCCCCCGATCCTCACCAAAAATACTGATTCAAAGTTTTTGTTATATATCCTTTTGTTTATGAGTAACTTTGTTAAATATGTATTGTGGTTTTTGAATGCGTATATACATGGGTATCTCATCTGAAACTAATCTTTTTGCCTTTAAAACTACATATTAAAAAAATAGCCAATTTTATTGGGGTCTATTTACATATGGTAAAACACACAGATCTTAAGCATGTAGTTAAGGAAGTTTGACAGATGTATATTTCCATGTAATGGACACCCTGATCAAAACACTGAACATTTCCATCACTCCAGAAAGTTTCCTTCAGTCCCTTTACAGTAAATCTACAATTAGAGGCAACCTCTCTTCTGATTTCAATTACTCAAAATTATTTTGCATGTCCTATGAACTTCATAAACATGGAATCATAAAGTATGTACTCTTTTATGTCTAACTTTTTGTACTCAACTTAATATCTGTGAGATCCATCCAAGTTTTGGCATGTATTAGAACTTTTAAAATTATTATTTTATTGCTAACTCATATTCCACAGTAAGAATATAATATGTTTTTAAGATAGATATGTGTGTATCTAGTCACTTGCTTCTGGCTGCTTCACAGTATTCTGCCACATGCATCTTGCATATTTTACTCATCAGTCCCCTGGTCATGCACACTTTGGTTGTCCTCCATAATCTGCTAGCCCAAATACTGCTGTGACAAACATCCTTGAGTGTACTCTTTGTGAGTTGTGTGATAGTTCTCTGGAGCTGATAAGCATCCTTAATTCCATTAAGAACTGTTGCACTATAGAATGCTCACTTCAGTTTACATTCCCTTCAGCAGTGTTTCAAGGCACTGTTCCCTGATGTGATGGCCATTCATAGCATTACAGTAAATAGTGTTAACCAGTTTTCAACATTTAAAGTAGTGCTTTCTAATAAAAAGTTTTGTGATCATGGAAATAGTCTATATCTTCATTACCCAAAATGGTAACTTTTAGGGATACATGGTTACTGAGCACTTGAAATGTAGCTTGTGTGATTGAGGAATGTCATTACCAACTTTATGAAATTGTAGTTAATTTAAATGTAAGTTAAATAGCCATAGGTGGTTCAGTTCAGTTCAGTTCAGTCACTCAGTCGTGTCCGACTCTTTGCGACCCCATGAATCGCAGCACGCCAGGCCTCCCCATCCATCACCAACTCCGGGAGTTCACTCAGACTCACCTCCATCGAGTCAGTGATGTCATCCAGCCATCTCATCCTCTGTCGTCCCCTTCTCCTCCTGCCCCCAATCCCTCCCAGCATCAGAGTCTTTTCCAATGAGTCAACTCTTTGCATGAGGTGGCCAAAGTACTGGA
>NW_011494611.1:1386830-1390815 GCF_000754665.1 Bison bison bison
CTCCTTGCAGTCCAAGGGACTCTCAAGAGTCTTCTCCAACACCACAGTTCAAAAGCATCAGTTCTTCAGTGCTCAGCCTTCTTCACAGTCCAACTCTCACATCCATACATGACCAGAGGAAAAACCATAGCCTTAACTAGACAGACCTTTGTTGGCAAAGTAATGTCTCTGCTTTTGAATATGCTATCTAGGTTGGTCATAACTTTCCTTCCAAGGAGTAAGTAGTGTCTTTTAACTTCATGGCTGCAGTCACCATCTGCAGTGATTTTGGAGCCTGGAAAAATAAAGTCTGACACTGTTTCCACTGTTTCCCCATCTATTTCCCATGAAGTGATGGGACCAGATGCCATGGTCTTCATTTTCTGAATGTTTAGCTTTAAGCCAACTTTTTCACTCTCCACTTTCACTTTCATCAAGAGGCTTTTTAGTTCCTCTTCACTTTCTGCCATAAGGGTGGTGTCATCTGCATATCTGAGGTTATTGATATTTCTCCCAGCAATCTTGATTCCAACTTGTGTTTCTTCCAGCCCAGCGTTTCTCTTGATGTACTCTGCATAGAAGTTAAATAAGCAGGGTGACAATATACAGCCTTGATGTACTCCTTTTCCTATTTGGAATCAGTCCGTTGTTCCATGTTCTGTTCTAACTGTTGCTTCCTGACCTGCATACAGATTTCTCAAGAGCCACGTCAGGTGGTTAGTGGCTACCATATTGGACAGTGTAGCTTTGGGATCAACCAGGATGATGAGATTGGACTTAGCTTAGTTTTGACTGAGTCTTGCCGTTAGAAAGGGATTCAAGGGAATGACATGATACAATTTGTGTCTTAGATCATTCCAGCTGTGGTAAGCATGGGTGGAGTGGGGTTCAACAGAAGTCAGGTGATATTAGTTGGGGTGATATTATATTCACCCTAACTTAAAAAAATGATAGCTTATCCAGAAGCTGTGGAGACTGAGAGAACAGAGAAAATCAAGAGCTTAAATGGAAACACCAATAGTCCTTGGAAACTGACTTGAAATAGTAGATTAAAAAAAAAAAAAAATCAGCAGCGAATGTCCAGTTCCTTGCGTGGACAATGAGATGCACAGCTACACATAGATTCTGATGAAGAAGCTCCCAGCAAATCCACATGGAAAAGCACTCGTCAACCAGAAGTGATGATGGAAGCTTAGTCAAGGTCCTTTGAGTCATGGAAAGATTGTGTGTGGAGTCATGTTGTCTCTGGGTCTGGAACCCCATCTGTTACTTCTCTGGTTTCACCAAGGCTTGTGCCAAAGGTCACCTGGATCCGTCCCATCCCATCCTTTGCTCAGTCATAGACTGACAGAGTTTAGCATGGGAAGAATGAAGCGACCTGGAGAAATCTGTAAATACCTGGAAGCTCTAAGGTTGACACAGAAGAAAAAGTCTGGGAACTGATACACATCCATTGTTTAATGTTGCAGGCAATTAGTGATCAGGAGCAGCTGCTATGGTTAAACTGTTAAAAATTTGAAAGTAAGTGAAGCAGAACATATGGGGTAGGTTTTATCTCCAAAACACTGCTTTGAGGATAATATTGACATAATTTGCCTATCATATTTCCCCCTCTTTGAAATGATTTGCATAACATTTCCTAGAAATAGACTCCATATGTCAGTTAGCAATTGGTAGAGGAAGTGCAAACTCAAGCTCACTGAAGGAGAGCCAGTTACAAGAGGAGTCATGAATCTAAGACTAGAGCCAGACTGTATTTCCCCTTCTTGGGAAAGGTAGAATATCAACAGGAAGTCGATAAAGGGACGAGGAGCTAGGAAATGGACAATTAGTGAATCTTTTCTATATGCTACCAACTGTGTGATACAGCGTTCTAGGTATTTATAAATAGCTACCTTTTATAGATTGGAAAACTGAGACTTAAACAGAGGAGGCAATTTGCTCAAAGTCACACAGCACCAGATCCAGGATCCAGACCAGATTTTCTTGGCTAAAAAATAAACTTCAGACAAAAAATCCACCTCTGGATTTGGATGAGTGCAGTGATTCTCACCTAGAAAGCCCCCATCACCTGGAGAAGGGAATGGCAACCCACTCTAGTATTCTTTCCTGGGAAATCCCTTGGAGAGAGGAGCCTGGTGGGCTGAGGTCATTGGGTTACAAAGAGTCAGACATGACTGAAGCAACTTAGCACACACAGACAGTGATTCTCAGCGTGGTCTTTGGACTAGTGGCTTAGACCTAACCTGAGAATATTCTATGAATACGAATCACTTCATACATACCGAATTAAGGATTCTGGAGGTGAAGCTCAGATGTTTGTTTTAAGAAGCTCTCCAGGTAATTCTGATGCAGGCTACTGTTTTGGAATTGCCAGATAAGTGTGATTTAATCAATCATATAAAAGAAAGGTACTCAAGAATGCTACAGTGGGAGGATGTAGATAGGAGATAGAGAAATATAACACATGTTTTCTACACAAAAAAATAGAAAACTTTTGGGGAAATAGATATAACTGGAAAAACAACTCAGTTTAGTGAAAGGACTGCTAGCTAGATAAATACTTTGGAAGCTTTGTTTCTAGTCCCAGATCTCATACTAATATTCAGGTTGGGTTTGAACATGTTGTTTAACTTCTATGTATTTCCTTTTAATCCCAATTAAAATGATACCAGTCATGGTGGTAATAGAGTATTTACAAGGCCAATGCTTTTAATTATTTTAGAGGTAGATAGGACAGTGACTAGCCAAAAATGAGAAGTGTTAGAAAGCCTGAAGTATTCCTTACTGATTGATATTCTACTAGACTGAAGAGGCAAAATGATAGGATACTGAAAAGGGAACTCCCCAGGTCAGTAGGGGCCCAATATGCTACCGGAGATCAGTGGAGAAATAACTCCAGAAAGAATGAAGGGATGGACCCAAAGCAAAAACAATACTCAGCTGTGGATGTGACTGGTGATGCTGTAAAGAGCAATATTGCATAGGAACCTGGAATATCAGGTCCATGAATCAAGGCAATTGGAAGAGGTCAAACGAGATGGTAAGAGTGAACATCGACATTCTAGGAATCAGTGAACTAAAATGGACTGGAATGGGTGAATTCAACTCAGATGACCATTATATCTACTACTGTGGGCAGGAATCCCTTAGAAGAAATGGAGTAGCCATCATGGTCAACAAAAGAGTCCGAAATGCAGTACTTGGATGCAATCTCAAAAATGACAGAATGATCTCTGTTTATTTCCAAGGCAACCCTTCAATATCACAGTAATCCAAGCCTATGCCCCAACCAGTATCACTGAAGAAGCTGAAATTGAACAGTTCTATGAAGACTTACAAAACCTTTTAGAACTAACACCCAAAAAAGATGTCCTTTTCATTATAGAGAACTGGAATGCAGAAGTAGGAAGTCAAGAAACACCTGGAGTAAAAAGCAAATTTGGCCTTGGAGTAAGGAATGAAGCAGGGCAAAGGCTAATAGAGTTTTGTCAAGAGAATGCACTGGTCATAGCAAACACCCTCTTCCAACAACAAAGAGAAGACTCTACACATGGACATCACCAGATGGTCAACACCGAAATCAGCTTGATTATATTCTTCGCAGCCAAAGATGGAGAAGCTCTATACAGTCAGCAAAAACAAGACTAGGAGCTGACTGTGGCTCAGATCATGAACTCCTTATTGCCAAAATCAGACTTAAATTGAAGAAAGTAGGGAAAGCACTAGACCACTCAGGTATGACCTAAATAAAATCCCTTATGATTATACAGTGGAAGTGAGAAATAGATGTAAGGGACTAGATCTGATAGACAGAGTGCCTGATGAACTATGGACGGAGGTTTGTGACATTGTACAGGAGACAGGGATCAAGACAATCCCCATGGAAAAGAAATGCAAAAAAGCAAAATGGCTGTCTGGGGAGGCCTTATAAATAGCTGTGAAAAGAAGAGAAGCAAAAAGCAAAGGAGAAAAGGAAAGATATAAGCATCTGAATTCAGAGTTC
>NW_011494611.1:1390915-1391265 GCF_000754665.1 Bison bison bison
TTCCAAAGAACAGCAAGAAGAGATAAAAAAAGCCTTCCTCAGCAACCAATGCAAAGAAATAGAGGAAAACAACAGAATGGGAAAGACTAGAGATCTCTTCGAGGAAATTAGAGATACCACGGGAACATTTCATGCAAAGATGGCCTCGATAAAGGACAGAAATGGTATGGACCTAAAAAAAGCAGAAGATATTAAGAAGAGGTGGCAAGAATACACAGGAGATCTGTACAAAAAAGAGCTTCACGACCCAGATAATCATGATGGAGTGATCACTCACCTAGAGCCAGACATCCTGGAATGTGAAGTCAAGTGGGCCTTAGAAAGCATCACTACGAACAAAGCTAGTGGAG
>NW_011494611.1:1391707-1395756 GCF_000754665.1 Bison bison bison
TATCAGACCACCTGACCTGCCTCTTGAGAAACCTGTATGCAGGTCAGGAAGCAACAGTTAGAACTGGACATGGAACAACAGACTGGTTCCAAATAGTAAAAGGAGTCTGTCAAGGCTGTATATTGTCACCCTGCTTATTTAACTTATATGTAGAGTACATCATGAGAAACGCTGGGCTGGAGGAAGCACAAGCTGGAATCAAGATTGCCAGGAGAAATATCAATAACCTCAGATATGCAGATGACACCACCCTTATGGCAGAAAGTGAAGAGGAACTAAAAAGCCTCTTGATGAAAGTGAAAGAGGAGAGTGAAAAAGTTGGCTTAAAGCTAAACATTCAGAAAATGAAGACCATGGCATCTGGTCCCATCACTTCATGGGAAATAGATGGGTAAACAGTGGAAACAGTATCAGAGTTTATTTTGGGGGGCTCCAAAATCACTGCAGTTGGTGATTGCAGCCATGAAATTGGAAGACACTTACTCCTTGGAAGGAAAGTTATGACCAACCTAGATAGCATATTAAAAAGCTGAGACATTACTTTGCCAACAAAGGTCTGTCTAGTCAAGGCTATGGTTCTTCCAGTGGTCATGTATGGATGTGAGTGTTGGACTGTGAAGAAAGCTGAATGCCGAAGAATTGATGCTTTTGAACTGTGGTGTTGGAGAAGACTCTTGAGAGTCCCTTGGACTGCAAGGAGGTCCAACCAGTCCATCCTAAAGGAGATCAGTCCTGGGTGTTCATTGGAAGAACTGATGCTAAAGCTGAAACTCCAATACTTTGGCCACCACATGCGAAGAGTTGACTCACTGGAAAAGACCCTGATGCTCAGAGGGGTTGGGGGCAGGAGGAGACTGGGACGACAAAGGATGAGATGGTTGGATGGCATCACCGACTCGATGGACATGAGTTTGAGTGAACTCCGGGAGTTAGTGATGGACAGGGAGGCCTGGCCTGCTGTGATTCATGCAGTCACAAAGAGTTGGACATGACTGAGCAACTGAACTGAACTGAAACTGAAAATACACAGTTATAGATGGCCAAGTCCATTATTCTCAAACATGATTTGCACCGAGGAGCTTAACACAAAGTAAAAATCATGCAGTCCCAGAGCAATATACTCTGTTCACACCCCATGTATGTGGCATATATAGAGAGGAAAGAGGTGATTATAATCACCTCAGATGATTCTAGCATGCTTCCAAAGTTGAGAATTATAGCTCTATGTAGTCAGCAAATCTAAATGAAGGAGAAATCTGAGTGGTCAACAATAGTTTGGGGATGGTGTATGGTGATGTTCTAGCCACCTGTCTCTCGTGGCTCTCTCATCATTTATGGGGAAAGTCTAATTTACTTAGCCTGGGACTCATGTCTTTTATGATTTACTTCCTGAGTACATTTCCTGCTTCCTGTTCCATTGATCACTTTCATAAACCTCTGTGTTAGCCAAATTAGACTACTTGCTTTTCTCCAGCTATTCCTAGGTTACACTTCCTCTGTAGTTTTACTAGTGCTATTTCCTATGCCTGTTTTGTCGACTGAAATTATATCCTTCCTCCACAGCACAGTTAAAGTGTTTTATCCTTCCTAAAGCCTTCCCTTGTGTCATCAACTGGTGAGCATCTCTGCTTCATCTGATGGCATGTCACATTTGGATAGAGTATATTTTTTAATGTTGTAGACTATAGAACAAAACGTCTTGTCTCAAATGATTTCAGTCATAAAGGCAATGCACTTCAGTCCTCAGGTATGATGGCTGTAGGTCAGTTCATTTAACAGCTCAATGATGTCATAAAAGATGCAGGTCCTTTCTACCTTTCCCATCATCCAGCCTAGCTCTAGTCCCTTGATAAATCTAAAACAGCCACCATGGTTCTAAATGTCACTTACAGACATAAATACAGCCAGTGTGTGAAATGAGCTTTTGTTGACCTTGGTTTCTTTTTAAGAACAAGGAAACATTTCCAAGAATCTGACCCTAAGGCTTTTTCTCATGTTTCATTGGCCAGCATAATGTCACATGCCCATTCCTAAACCAATCAGTGACAAGGGGAATGCAGTTTCAGGGCCCAGCTCATTGAAACACATGTTTAGTAGAAGGATTTCCTGAACAAAACTGGATAGCTCTTAGAAAGGAGGAATGATGGATGCTGCCAAATGGTGCTTGGCTTAGCTGTTAATCCTTCTCTAAAGCAATAGGCCCTCTCAATATATATGATGATTATCTGTTCCCATGTTTAATTCCCCTATTAAACTTAAGTCTCCTTGAGGACAGGTTTTTGTTTTATGTTTAATGGCATGAGTTCTAGAGTCAGACAAATCTGGGTTGAAACTAATGTGATAAACTCAATTCAATTTACCCAAGACTTTCCTGATTTGGGGGCTTCCCAGGTGGTTCCAGTGGTAAAGAACCTACCTGCTAATGCAAGAAATATAAGAGACATGGGTTTGATCCCTAGGTCGGGAAGATCCCCTGGAGGAGGGCATGACAACCCACTCTAGTATCCTTGCCTGGAGAACTTCAAGAACAGAGGAACCTGGTGGGCTACCGTCCATGGGGTCACAAAGAACTGGACATGACTGAAGTAACTTAGCATGCACACACTTCCTGATTTTAGCACCCAAAGTCACATCTCCAGAGAAGCCCATTAGCCCCAGGTAAACCATGACAACTGGTCACCCTAGTTGAAATCTCATCTCTGTTATATACTGGATGCACAATCTGGAAGTCAGTTTTGTTCAAGACTGATTGCTTGAATACCCACCAAATACCAGGCACTGTTTCAGAAAGTTCGCCTTGTTTTTCTGACCACGCTGGCACCAGCCCTCTCACTTCCCGCAATCGTGCTAGTGTTGCCCAGGGATTGCCTCGTGTGTGACCCTCTCTCTGCCCCGCATCACTCAGAGATGATGTCAGAGGAAGCCTGGCCGCCTGACGAATAGGGCTTGGGAATTCCCCAGGAGTTTGCAGACACTGTTTCTGGCTTGAAAAACAAAAACACCCACAAAACAGCTAAGGGTCCCAATCTACTCAGGGAACACGCTGTGCCCTCTTGTTTGCAGGGCCGTTTCTTGGACAAGCAGCGGCTCTGTTTGCTGGACTTTTGGCCCCGTGCAGTCACTGTGAGCAAGGCACATCTCATATAAACAGGCCAGTGAAATGAGGTAATTGCGGCTTTCGATGAATGCTATTTCTGTCTCCTGGGCGATGCTGCTTGGGATGGGAAGAGTGAAAGCGAGTGGATCTGACACGCTGTGGCTTTCCTCACAAAGTGGAGACCGATAACCCAGGGGTGGGAAAGCCACCTCCCGTTTCTCCTCATAATGATGAGTGAATACCGTACACTTTTTCAGAAAAGACCTGCTCCATGTTGGAAATCCCTTCCGAATGCCAGAACTTTTCCATTTGGGCAATGAGGCTGTCCTTAAATGTGACTTAACAGAGCTGTACTGAACATAATATGCGCCAAGCCTGTTACAGATGTCATCACTTCCTCTTCACAAAGCTCCTCAGAAATAGGTACAATTAATATTCCAGCTATGGAGAAGAGCAAGGATGACTCAGAACGGTGGGGTCCTCTGGTCAGAGCACCAACATGAGCAAGGCCAGCGTAAAGCTCTTTCCATAGCGAGAGCTGTTCCATCGCACCACCATTAATTTTAGCCATTTGCGTTGAATTTTCAGTGGATTTTGTCCCTTCGTGCTACGTTGAAATGGGAAACAGAAAACAAGATTTCTTTTTAGCGCTCTTCATGGCCACGTTCTGTACCCAAGTACTGTGACCACTTGGGCTGCTTGGCCTAGAACCCATGTTTCTTAATGTTTGGATTGGGTGGTGGTGTTGTTGTTGTTGTTCCTTTTATCTTCACCCACTGGTATTCAGTTTCACAACACTTGTTGGCGTTATCAATGCATCTACTTCTCAGGTTTCCTTACCACCATTTCTCATTAAATGTTTAGTTTTGGATGTTTAAATAAATCACCCAAATAGTTGCATAACATTAAATTGTTGTTGTTGTTGCTGTGTGTTTGTGTGTGTGTGTGTGTG